>NW_020954953.1:20776727-21033019 GCF_900497805.2 Vombatus ursinus | reverse complement strand
ACACACACACACACACACACACACACACACACACACACACACACACAAATGCTACATTTCATCCAAATTAGTCTGCTTTCTGTGCTTCCATATATGACATTCTACTACTGACTCCATGATTTTGCAAAAGCTATTCCCCCATGCCAGAAAGGTTCTCCCTCTCTCCTCACTTAGCTTCTTGGAGTCTTTATTTCCTTTCAAGGTTTGGCTCAACTGCCACTTTAGAGATAAAACTTTTCATTATCCTCCCAATTATTAGAGTTCAATCTCACTTCCAATGAAATTAATTTGTATTTAGCTATATAAATTTTGTATTTACATATGTGTACATATGTACACAGGAGAATGTCAGTTTCTTTAAGACAAGGTCTTTCTCATTTTTTTTTTTTTTATTAACACCTAGCAGCAATCTGGTACTTAATAAATGACTGCTGATTTGAACTGACTGGCAAGATCAAAGAGGAAGGCTTTATAATAATAAGTCAAGAAAGACTGGTCATACTTTGTGAAATGCTAAGGGTTTTAAGGAACACATCACTCATTTTTATGTTTGTTTTAGTTGATGGTTAAGTTTATAATTTTTTAAAAGTTGACAAAAAAGATTCAAGCAAAAGCAACTAGGGTCTGTGGCTATTTAGAGGAAGAAGATACACATCTGAGAAGTGTTCTGTGGTAAAAAGCACTGTAAGCTGTAAAAAATTCTATACAATTAAGTATGAGACTAGCATAGCCTGAATTTACACAGACAGTGACTGTGTTCATTTCATAAAGTTAATATTTTACTAAGAATGTTTTTGATTCTTTTTTTGATAAATTTTCCAAATTGTTATTCTTTAAATTTTTTAAATAGCCTTAGAGCACGTGGAATTGAGTAAAATATGGTTGAAATACCATAAAAGGGGTTAGGATTCCTAAAGCAGAATACAAATAGCATCACTTTACAAATATTCTACACTTATGCACCCATCAAACAATGAAAAAAATCTAGTATAAAAACAATAAAAGTGATTAAAAGGTTGTTCAAAGAAGTGCCTGTATTAATCTAAAAAAACATTTGGGTACAGAACCAACTTGAGAAGAAGTAGGGAAGAGTTTGGGGGGGAAGTATAAAAACTCTAATTTCAAAAGGCAATCTGAGTTTAGAAGAAAAAACATTTAATCATCATTTATTAAGCACATATTAAGCACTAATTGCCTGGATTAACTGGGTTAAGCACTGTAGATACAAAGGCAAAAAAAAAAACAGTAGTTGGCCTAAGAAACATTCTTTCTAAAGTGGAGACAAAATGCAAATTACTAGGTACATACAAGACACGTTCAGAGGTGATAAAAGTAGTCTGAAGGGGGAGGCATTATCATCTAGGAGGACCAAGAAAGGTGGAATTCAGAAGATCGAACTGGAGTTGAGTCTTAAAGGAAGTAAGAGAAACTAAAAGGTAAAGGTGAAAGGGTAAGACCTTCCAGTCATGGGGTAAGCCAGTGTAAAAGGACTTAGCTGACAGAAAGCACAAAAACACTGAGGTGAGGATATCCAGAAGAAGGTGATTGGCAGTGTCAAATGCCGCACATAAGAAAAAGGATCAGAACTGAGAAGAAGCCACTAGATTCAGCAAGCAAAAGAGCTCTAGTAATTTTGAAAGGGTCAACTTGAGCTGACTGAAGAAATCAGAAGCCAGACCGCAGAGAGTTTAGAAGAGAATGAGAGGAGAAGCAGAGACAATGAATAAATATAGATGGCTTTCTCAAAGAGGTTAGCCACAAAAGGGAAGAGAGAAATAGGAAATTGCTAGCATCTGACGGTCAGAACAAATGAAGGTTTTTCCAAATACCAGGGTCTATAATACTAGAGGCAGAGAGGCAATAAGGTGTCACCTAGCTTAGCTTGGCCTCAGTTTTTTATCTGTAATATGAAGAGATTGAACTAAATTATGCAGAATAGAATCTCAGAGCAAGATGGGACCTTATAAATTTACTAGTACAAAACTCTAAACTGTACAAATGAGGAAACTATGATCAAAAGGTACAAGGCTAAAATGAAACAAATTACTGAACAACCCTGAAGTTAATGAATTATAGAAACAATAATGATTATTTAAAAGATAATAATGGCAAAAATTATATGTTAAACGTCATGGCGAATATCCACAACAGTACTAAAAGGTATATTGATGGCACTATAAATGTCTATATAATGAAACAGAAATTCAAAAAGGATATGTATGGAAAGTGATATAAAAGGGAGGTGGAAACAGGATGGCAAAGTGATAGAAAGTATCGCAGTGAGCTCCTCTCCACAAACTCCCCCAAAATGATCTAAAAAATGCATCAGACCAAGTCCTGATGGAGAAACACAGAAAAAAATCATTAAGTCCTTTGTTTGGCCCAGCCAGGCATAAAGAAGACAGACATAGAGGCCTATGGACCCTGGGGAGAGGTTGGGTCAGAAGCACATCCAGCATGGCAACACTATAACACTCAGCAGGGAGAGACTGTACCAGCACTGGAGGACTGGAGTCATAAACTGGGCACCCCTCAGAACCATAATGGGCCATTGCAATGGGGAGAGGTACAAACTGGCATCTTTGTCACCCAGTTACAGGTCATAGATCCAAGGCAGGATCAGAAAAGGACCTACTCAGGGGAGTAGCATTCCTGAATAGAGAGGCTCTAGACTGAAAAAAGAAGTTCCAAAGTCAGCAGCAGTGTGGCTTAGACCCCATATAAAGAACAGGGTCTCATTCTTGGTAACTATTCCAGCCAGTAACGGAATAACCAAGACAGGAATCCCAGACAAACAAGGAACCTACAATTCTGACACTCTGCACTAACAGTTTTACTGTTGGTTGATAGGGGCAGAGTCCAGCAGCAGTCTATACTCTTGTTCAGACCCAAACTCAAGTCAGAAACTTGCAAAATTCAGACCAGAGGAGAAGCAACCAGACTTTACCATGAATCAGACCACTATAAGCACTGAAAACTGGCAGTTCCCCAACATGACCCTAAGATCCTAGGATAAAACATTCAATACCTCAAGAAAGTAGCAACAGGACCAGCCTAGATATTCCCTCCAGAAGTGTAGCACTGCCCAACTCTAATATCAAGTCCAAAGTCAGGAAACAAGCTGGAAGAATGGGTAAACAAAAAAAGAAGCCCACCACAAAGAACTATTAGAAGCTCAAGACACAAACAAAAAAGAGAATGATTCCAAAATACTTACAAGCAAAGCCTCAAGAGAAAAACACACCCTGAGCACAGATTCAACTAGAATTCCTTGAAGAGACAAAGCAGGAGTATTTTTTCTTTTTTTCCCCAAGAGTCAAACAATGTTGTTGTTGTTTTTAAACTGAATGAGAGTACTTGAGGACAAAGTTAAAAAGAAAATTAAAAAGAAAAAAAGAAAAAGAAAGTTATGGAAGAAAAAATTTAAAAGTGAACTGACCGTACAGCATAACAAGTACAAAACCTTGCCTAAGCAATAAACTGCCTAAAAATTAGAATAGACCAAACAGAAGCCAATGACTTGATTATGCCATGAGAAATGTGAAAACAAAGTCAAAAATAGAAGAAAATACAGGGCAATTCATAGCAAAAACCAACTGACTTGGAAAAGGTCAAAGAAAGCAAATTTAAGAATCACTGGATTATCTGACCATCATGACTAAACAAAAAGAGCTCAGAAATCATATTTTAAGTTATCTTAAAAGAAAACGACCCAGAGCTCTTACCATCAGAGGACAAAGTAGAAAGAGAAAGACTCCAGTGGTCACCTCCTGAAAGAAACTCCAAAGTGAGAGCTCTTAGAACCATCAGAGTTTCCAGGTAAAAGAAAAATCACTGCAAGCAGCCGGAAACAAGTATCATCTCACCATATCTGAATAAGTAGTTTGTTCCTTTTGAGCTTTTTATCACTTTGTTCATAGTTACCTTTTTATGCTTCTTGTGTTTACACTTCAACATTTTTCCACAGCTCTTTTCTTTTCATCAGGAATGCATGGAACTCCTCTATTTCATTAAAGGTGAATTTTTTCTGTCTGTAAGATTATACTCAGTTTTGCTTGGTAAATTATTCTTTGTTGTAAGCCTAAATCCACTGCCTTCTGGTATATCATATTCCATATTTTCTCTGCTCCTTTATACCGATGGCTGCTAAATCACATCCAAGCTGTGTCTGTCTTTGTGGCTTTGTTCTGGGCTGGGCTCTTTGAAATTCTGGAGGAAATATCTGGGTTTTGCTTCATCCTGCTTTGTATTCCCTTTGGTAGTACTGAAACTTTCACAAAGTAATATTAAGTACTGTGTTTTTCGTGGATCTCAGAGGCAGCTCAGGCTAGAGAACCACAAAGACTTCACCATGCCTAAAATAGTCTGCTCCGTGGTGAAGCCTGATCACAACACTCGTGGTCTAAACTTTGCAAGCTATTGATCCTGAATATGGTTTGGATGACTTAACTTCAGTCTCTGGTTGAAGCTCTAGTACAGGGGTGGAGAACCTGCAGCCTCAAGGCCATATGTGGCCTTCTAGGTTCACATGGGTAACTTTTTGACTAAGTCCAAGTTTTACAGAATAAATCCTTTTATTAAGGGGATTTGTTCTGTGAAGTTTGGATTCAGTCAAAGGGCCTCGCTTGAGGACCAAGAGGGCCACATGTGGCCTTGAGGCCACAGGTTCCCTAGCACTGCTTTAGTAGACTGAGGCTGGTCCCAACCACTATCACCTATCTTGAAAACTGTGCAGGTTCAGAATGACAGAATTTTAAGCCTCTCTTGGTCTGAGCTCCCTGCTTTGGTCACACAGCAGCAGGCTCCAGATAGAGCTAGGGACTAAATTCAAAACTCTGTCAGTCACCCAGCTGCTGTTCACTTCTGTTCCTGCTCCTTGCTCCAACTTATAGTCACAAGACTATGACTGCTCCATACCCTGGTCTACCAAAGCTAGGCCTCTATTCTCTCTCCTCAGTCTGCACTGAATCTGAGACCAAGCTCCAGAATAGGTATAACAGGGTTGCCAGTTGACTCCTGATCCTACTTCCTAAACAATATTAGGTCAGTCCCTCACAGATCTGAGATTTCTTCTTGCCATAGTGCATGACCACAAGCCTCTAGTCAGTCCCCATGCTAGAAAACTCTGTGCAGTGCCTTCCCAGCTATCTACAGTCTTCTGTCACCCTATGCCAGGACTGCACAATTTGTGGCATGCCAAAGGATTTCCTCTACATACAAAAGATGTTTTCCTCTGCATTTTTCACGGGGCCCCCAAAATCCTTTGGCTTGCCACAAGGGGCCCCCATAATGAGCCCACAGGCCATAAGTTGTGCAGGCCTGACCTAAGCCAACCTGGGCTAGAAAAATGACTGATTCTTTCTTAGTTTTCATGATAAAGACATGATCTGGTACACATTTCTAATTCTTTGCTGAAGTAATTACACGGAAGATCTAAGCTTTACTGCTTCCTCCTACTCCCCCACCTTGACTGGTGTGTCAAAAGGTATTTACTATCAAGACACTAGCCCTGGAAAACAGATGGAAAATAATTTAAAATGTATTAGACTCCCTGAAAACAATGACCAAAACAGTGACACAAAAACTGGGACACCATTTTTTAAGAAATAAATATGAACTACAGAGATCTATTTGCACCAGAGGGCGAAATGAAAAAGAAAGAATCCACTGCTCGCTCTCTGAAAGAACAAAAGCTCCAAGGAATGCCACAGCCAAGATCAAGAACTTCTAGTCAAAAGAAAAAAATACTGCAATAAGCCAGAAAGAAAAAACTCAAGTACCAAGAAACAACATCACACAAAATTAATATAAAGAGAAAAATAATAGAATACAGTATTCCAAAAAGTAAAAAAGACTAACAACTGAGGATAACTTATTCTGCATGACTGAGTATAATCTTATAGAGGGAAAAAAATGCATCTGTAATGAAATAGAGCACTTTCAAATATTCCTTAAGAAAATAACAAAACTGAGTAGAAACTCTGAAACACAGAAAAAAAATCTAGGAACAATAGAGCAATAGAACAATAGAGAATGGTTGAACAATGATAAAATGTTTACATTCTAGTAGGAAGAGAGGAGATAAATGTCCCGTCAAAATGATTAAGAGTCACAAAAGCAGTTAAATAAGACAAACACATGGTCTGGGGGTGGTTTTAATTAAGAAGAGAAAGAAAAAAAAGGAGACAGGAATATACTAGGGGAGAAATGAGGAAGAAAGGAAAGCAACTTATTTCTCATAATTAAGCTACAAGACAGAAAGAGCATACAAACATGGAGAATGGGTGGAGGAACTGAGATTCATATGAACCTGCTACTTATGAACCAAATAAAGGAGAGGTAAAACAGAAGACACTAAATGCACACACACAGAGATGGAGATTGTCTTTAAATGAAACAGGGAACAGCAAGAAGGGGGAAGAGTTAAGTGTAAGGGAATAGTGACAAGCAAAATGAAGTTCAATTTCAGAGGACAGATAACATATTAAAAGAGAAACAGGAAAATCATATTATACTTAAAGGCACAATATACAATGAAATAATATCAATATTTAATATGTGTACAGAATGATACAGGAAAATTTAAATAGAAAGCAAAATTTTAACAGTTGGGGAACTCAAGGTACCCCCTTTCAGACCTAGATAAAGATTAAAGAAAAATAAATTAGTGATCTTAATAAAACTTTAGTCAAATTGGATAGGATAGCTCTCTGGTGATTCCTGAACAGGAAAAGAAGGAACAGCTAAGTGGTAAAATCGAGTATTAGATCTGGAGTGAGGAAAACCTAAGTTCAAATCCTGGCTTAGACACATGTGGCCCTGGGCAAGTCACTTACCCTATCTCATCCCTGATTTCTTCATTTGAAAAAATGAAGAAAAAAAATAGCACCTATTTCACATGATTATTTTGAGGACCAAAGGAGTTAATACACATAAAGTGCTTTACAAACCTTATAATTCTATACAAATGATAGCTATTACTATTATTATTATATATGTCTCAGCTATACATGTTATCTTTACAAAAATTAATCATGTGTAAGACATAAAACCTCAAATACTAAAAAGCAAAAATATTAAACATATCCTTTACTGAGTTCAATGCCATAAAAATTATAACCAATAAAGGGCTTTTAAGGAAAGGATCAAGCCTTAAATGGAAACTAAGTAATTTAATCCTAAAAGACTGGTGGATCCAAGAATGAGTGATAGAAACAACAGAAAATGTCAACAATGAGCCAACATATATAACTATTGGGATGACACTAAAGCAGTCTTTAAATAGAAACTTACCTCTCTAAATGCTTTCATAAAAAAAAATGAGAAAAGGGGGGGGCGGTGTCAAGATGGCAGAGTAAAAGCAGTGACATGCTTGAGCTCTCCCCCAAACTCTTCCAAACATCTATAAAAAAGACTCTAAACAAATTCTAAAGCAGCAAAACCAACAAAAAGACAGAGTGAAACATTTATAGCCTAAGACAGCCTGGATGGTTGATCCAAAAGGTATATCGCACCGGGCAGGGAGAGGAGCGCAGTTTGGCGTGGGCACATAGGCAAGGCAGGCCTCAGTAAACCTGGAGCAGCCCTCAGAGGACTGAATCACAGGCAGCTGTGGTGGTTTCCAGTCTTCTCAACCCACGAACGCCAAAGACAACTTAGGTCAGTGGGAAAAGTCTGTGTCTGCAGTGAGAGAGAGAAGCACCGTCGCAGCCCCAGTCCCAGAGCTTGGCCCCAGGGCAGCGACAGCCTCTGGAGCTTCTAGCCCACAGACTGAAGGGGAATCAAGTGGCTAATCAGAGGGGGATTGCAGGGATCTCTCTGCTGGTGCAGGATTCTCTTGCTTTGTGATGCTTGGATCTGGGTCACAGTTCTGGGTAGTGGTCCTGGGGCAAGAAGGAGCACTGGCTTGGTGGAACTTGTAGTGGCAGTGGAGAGGAAACCCTCCTCACAGTTCCAAGACAGAAAAGAGTGCTTGTGGTCACTCATAGACCAGAGCACAGGCCAGGAAAGGAATAAACACCTCACCCTTGATCACAGCACCTTGGAAGAACTGAAAATTCGCAGGTTCCTAGAAGTATCTCTGAAAACAGCTGTACAAAACCCCCGAAGCTTGGGACAGTACATTCTCCACATCAGAAGCAGACCTCTCCCTTAACAAAGAGTTTATAACTCAAGTAATTGGCTGAGATCATGAGCAAGCAGGGCAAAAAGGGTCAGACCATAGAATCTTACTCTGGTGACAAAGAAGATCAAAACATACAACCAGAAGAAGACAACAAAGTCAAAGCTCCTACATCCAAAGCCTCCAAGATAAATATGAATTGGTCCCAGGCCATGGAAGAGCTCAAAAAGGATTTTGAGAAGCAAGTAAGAGAAGTAGAGCAAAAACTGAGAGTGTTGCAAGAAAATCATGAAAAACAAGTCAACAGCTTGCTAAAGGAGACCCAAAAAAACACTGAAGAAAATAACACCTTAAAAAAAATAGCCTAACCCAAATGGCAAAAGAGGTCCAAAAAGCCAATGAGGAAAAGAATGCCCTAAAAAGCAAAACTGGCCAATTGGAAAAGGAAGTCCAAAAGCTTACTGAAGAAAATACTTCTGGGGCAGCTAGGTGGTGCAGTGGATAGAGCACTGGTCCTAGAGTCAGGAGGACCTAAGTTCAAATTCAGCCTCAGACACTTGACACTTACTAGCTGTGTGACCTTGGGCAAGTCACTTAACCCATTGTCTAACCAAAATACTTCCTTAAAAATTAGAACGGAACAATTGCAAGCTAGTGACTTTATGAGAAATCAAGATACTGTAAAACAAATCCAAAAGAATGAAAAATTAGAAAACAATGTGAAATATCTCATTGGAAAAACAACTGACCTGGAAAATAGATCCAGCAGAGAGAATTCAAAAATTATTGGACTATCTGAAAGGCACAATCAAAAAAGGAGCCTAGACATCATCTTTCAAGAAATGATCAAGGAAAACTGCCCTGATATTTTAGAACTAGAGGGCAAAATTGAAATTGAAAGAATCCACTGATCACCTCCTGAAAAAGATCCCCAAAGGAAAACTCCTAGGAATATTGTATCCAAATTCCAGAGTTCCCAGGTCAAGCAGAAAATATTACAAGCAGCCAGAAAGAAACAATTCAAGTATTGTGGAAACACAATCAGGATAACACAAGATTTAGCAGCTTCTACATTAAGGGATTAGAGGGCATGGAATATAATATTCCAGAGGGCAAAGGAGATAGGATTACAACCAAGAATCACCTACCCAGCAAAACTGAGTATAATCCTTCACGGGAAGAAATGGTCATTCAGTGAAATAGGGGACTTTCAAGCATTCTTGATGAAAAGACCAGAGCTGAATAGAAAATATGACTTTCAAATATAAGACTCAAGTGAAACACGAAGAGGTAAACAGGAAAGAGAAATCATAAGAGACTTATTAAGGTTGAACTGTTTCCATTCCTGCATGGAAAGATGATATTTGTAACTCATGAGACCTTTGTCAGTATTCGGGTAGTTGGAGAGTAAAAATTATATGTATGTGTATATACATATATAGATATAGATAGATAGATAGATAAACAGAGGACACACAGGGTAAGCTCAAGATGAAGGGGTGATATCTGGAGAATAAAATTAAGGGATGAGAGAGGATTATATTGGGAGAAGTAGAAAGGGAGAGGTAGAATGGGGTAAATTATCTCACATAAAACAAACAAGAAAAGGCTTTTACAGTGGAGGGGAAATGGGGGAATGTGAGAGAGAATGAGTGAGTCTTATTCTCATATATTTGGCTTAATGAGGGAATAACATACACACACAATTGGGTATGAAAATCTATCTTATTCTACAGGAAAATGGGGGGGAAGGGGACAAGAGAGCAGGGGGATGATAGAGGGGAGGGCAGAGTGGGAGAGGGGGTAATAAGAAGCAAACACTTCTCAGGAGGGATAGGGTCAAAAGAAAGAATAGAATAAATGGGGAGCAGGATAGGATGAAGGGAAATATACTTAGTTTTTCACATGACTACCATGGAAGTGTTTTGCATCACTATACATGTATAACCTGTATCGAGTTGCTTGCCTTTTCAATGAGGGTGGGTGGGGAGGGAGGAAGGGAGAAAACTTGGAGCCCAAAGTTTTAAAAACAGATGTTAAAAAAATTGTTTTCATATGCAACTGGGAAATATGAAATATAGGAAACGTATAGAAATATATCCTGCCCTACAGGAAAATAGAAGGGGAAGGGGATAAGAGAAGGGGGGGAGAGATAGAAGAGAGGGCAGATTAGGAGAAGGGGTATACAGAATGCATACCATCTTGGGGTGGGGGAAGGGATGAGATGGGGAGAAAATTTGGAACTCAAAATCTTGTGGAAGTGAATGTTGAAAACTAAAAATAAATAAGAAATACTACTACTAAAAAAAAAGATCACCACAAAATGTTACAGAAAAGAGGGGAAAAAATTTTTTAATTAAAATGAGAAAAAGAACTGTTTGATAAATTGGACACATAACTAAAAAAACTGGAAAGGCACCAAATTATTTCGAAAACCATAACAGATAAATAAAACTAGAAACTAATTTTAAAAACAAAAGTAACAAACCATTAACTAATCCAGCTAAAAAGAGAGGAAAGCCAAATTGGCAATATTAAAAAGGAAAAACAGAAATTCACAAATAATGAAGGGAAAATAAAGGAAGTTATTAGAAATTATTTTGCCCAGTTACATGCCAATAAAACTGATAAATTAAATGGGTAAATATTTGCAAAAATATAAAACACCCAGATTAACAAAACAAGAAATAGGTAATTTAGATCACATAATCTCAGAAGAGAAATTGAACAAGACATAAATGAACTCCGAATGAAAATATCTCAAGACCAGAGGGAATTAAAATTGAATTCTATAAACTATCCAAAGAACAACTGATCTAGTATTACATAAACTGTCTGGAAAAATAGGAAAAGTAGTAATTCTTCCCAACTCTCTATGATACAAATATTATCTTGGTACCTACATAAGGGAGAAAAAGAGAAAGAAAAACTAACACCAGAAGTAACTAAGTGGTACAGTGGATAAAACACTAGACCTGAAGTCATGAAGTCCTAAGTTCAAATATTGCCTCTGACACTTACTAGCTGTGTGAACCTGGCTAAGTCACTTAACCTCTGTTTGTCTCAGTTTTTCCAACTGTAAAATGGGAATCATAATAACACCTACCTCCCAGGATTGTTGTGAGGATAAAATGAAATAATGTTTGTAAAGAAGTTTGGAAACCTTAAGAAGCTATATAAATGCTGGCTATTATTATTAAAATTATAAATCAATATCTGTTACGAACATCTATACAAAAATAATAAAATATTAGCAAAGAGGCTTAACAGAGTATACACTGCTGTTGTCCAGTCATACTTGGTTCTTCATGATCCTGTAGACCACAGCATGCCAATACTCTCCATAAGATTTTCCTGGCAAAGACACCAGAGTGGTTTGCCATTTCCTCCTCCAGGAGATTAAGACACACAGGTTACAATGCAGGTTACAATGACTTGCCCAGGTTCACAGTTATTAAGTCTCTGAGGCCAGATATCAACTCAGGTCTTCCTAACTCCAGGCCCAGCGCTCTATACACTGAACCACTGTGCCCAAGTTGAATTTATTCCAGGAATGCAGGGCTAGTTCAATATATGGGAAACTATACAGACCACATTTATCATGAAGTAATTAAAAAAATATCAATAACTGGTAGAAATGCTTTTGGTAAAATCCAATATCCATCTTTGTTTAACAAAAAAAGAACTAGAAAGGACTTTTGTTTAATAGACTTAATCTGATATGTAGCATCAATCTAAAACCAAAAGCCAATATTCTATGTAATGAAGAAAGGCTAAAGGCTTTTCCATTAAGATTAGGGGGAGGGCACTAGGTGGTGCAGTGGATAAAGCACTGGCCCTGGAGTCAGGAGGACCTGAGTTCAAATCTAACCTCAGACACTTGACACTTACTAGCTGTGTGACCCTGGGCAAGTCACTTAACCCTGATTATCTCACCAAAAGCCCCTCCCCCAAAAAAAAGATTAGGGGGAAAGCAAGGGCACCTATTATCACCACAATTATTTAACCTATTTCTAGAAATAGTAGTTATTGCAACAGCACAAGAAGAAACTTGAGAAAACAATTACAGGCAATGAAAGTATCACTTTTTGTAAATAAAGAAAGTCTAAAAACCTGAGTTAACAAAAAAAAAAGTGAAACAATTCAGCAAATTTGCGGAATATAAAATAAAAACCCACATAAGTTACCAACTTTTTCTGTATATTGCCAACCAAAACCCTGTAAGAAGAGATAGAAATAGAAAGTACATTACCAATAATTACAGAATGTAAAAAAATTTTGGAAATCCAATAACCAAGACAAAGGCACCATATAAATACAACTAGAAAATCTGTTTAATAGAATTAAAGACTTTAAATTACTGAAGACATATTAATTGCTTATGGTTGGGCTGTGGCAATGTAACAAAAACAATACCACCTAAATTACTTGCCTCCTACCTTACTAACAAATGGTCACTTACTAACAACTGTTACATTATACAATTAGAAAAGGTAAGAAAATTAATCTAGAGCAACAAGAGATAAGTGGGGAAAAAATAAGCATCAAATGTTCAACTAAACTAAAAAGCAGTAATCATGAAAACTTGGCACTTACTTTTTAAAACAATAACAAAAACAACAACAACAACAAAGATGATTAATGGGAGAGTTCAGAAGAAAGAGAGAAGTGACTAGATTTTGGGTGATTAAAACAAAACACTAAGAACAAATGAAAGAATAGGTAAATAAATAAGCAAATAAATATATCAGTGCTGTATATATGTTGTTTCTCCCAATTAGAAGATAAGCTCCTTTAAGACAGGGGCCGTTTCATTTTTGTTATTGTATCCTCAAAGCCTGATAAAATAACAAACACTTAGGGAATTTAAAAAACAGGGGACTTAGAATCAGAAATTCTGTGCTCAGATCTGGAGTGTTATCAGGGAAAAGGCACTGGCTCTGCAGTCAAAGGCTATGGGTTTAATCCCACTTCTGACACTAACATGTGACCTGTGTAACCTTGGGCAAGTCTCAAGCTCCCTGAGTATCAGCATCTTCATCTGTAAAACAAGGTAGACATCTGAACTCCCTCCTAGCTCTAAAAAGGATTTCCCTCCTATTTGCAATCTATCAAACTTCAGATAAGTAATTTTTATCTCCATGAGCCCAAGTTTTCATAGAATAAACAGGGTGTTTGAAGATCTATTAGAGCAAGAAAGCATCTACTCAAACCCCTTCATTTTACTGGTGAGAAAACTGAAATTTACTGAGGCACACCATATCTTGCCACGGTCATAAAGCTATTAAAGTGTCAGAATTTAAATCCCTATTTCCCAAATCAATCCATCAACAAGCATTTATTAAGTATCTATAATGTTCTAGGCACTGGGCCAAGTCCTGAGAATACAAAAGCGAAACAATCCTTGCCCTCAAAATGTTTCCACATGGAAAGACAACATTTATATATAAATTAAATACAAGGTATTTACAGGGAGAGGGCACCAGCAGATATCAGGCCTGACAAAGACATCATGCAAAAGGTGGTGTTTGAGCCAAGTCTTGAAGGAGAATAGAGATTCTAAATGGCAAAGGTAAAGTGGTGAATTCCAGGAATAAAGAACAGTTAGTACTTTGAATGAAGATATTTCCATAAGATAAAGGAATTAAAATGGACAGCCTCTGATCTCCTTTCTAATTCTAAATGCTACAATCTGCAATACATAACCAAATTCACAGAGAGTATGTTCTCATGGTACAAAAGTTAGGAATTGGATAAATGTAGAGGGTCACATACTCTAGAAACAACTGAACAATGTTGTAATTTATAACCTTGGGGGTTAGTAGGAAACTCTGACCCATTAGGGTATACTGACCACTGCCACATGTCATGCCAAGTGTCATCATAACATGAACTTTAAAAAAAAACAAAAAACCTACCAGTAGGCGCTAAGAAGATTTAATATGAGAACTCTTTACAAGATAAATGAGGGAGTGGTTATCAATATTATGAAAAAGATTAATGGTAAAATTTCTTTTTTAAAAAACACTTTAAATGTTTTATAGTAGATTTCTATGAATGATCAAGATTCAACCAACACAAAATTCTTCCCCCCCAAAAATCTACTGCATAAGTTAGTAATAGCTAACATTTACATATCATTTTAATGTTTGTAAAGTGCTTTGCAGATATTCTCATATTTATTCAGAACAATTCTATGAAGGAAGTATTATTATTATTCCTAGTTTAGAGATGAAAAAACTGAGGGCCAAAGAAGTCAAATGACTTGCCTGAGGTCTTGGAGCCATTAAGTGTCTTTCCTAATGCCACATCCGGTGCTGTATCTGCTAAGACATTAAGTGTCTTTCCTAATGCCACATCCAGTGCTGTATCCGCTAAGACACACAGCTGATTCTACAAGGTGGTCATTAAGGGATACCTTTATCGATTAGAAAACTGGGACAATTTCTGAGTTCAAGGAGGGAATAGTATATTACTAAACAAGAAATTCAAATGGGGAGAAAAAAGTAATCCTATAATCTTTCCAACAACTTCTTATTCACATTTTTTGATCCGAAAAGAATGTTGGCCCTTAGGCTCCTGCATTTCTCTATCACAGCTACAATTCTCTTCCACTGGGCCACAACAGTCTAAATCAATTTGAGTTTGGTGTCAAACTCAAATAGAAACAGGGGCCACTAAACCATCCAGAAGGTCACTGCAGACTATATACTGTCTTAGTTTTAAAATGTAATATTCTCTATGTTTTCTTGAATTTTTATTTATTTTGTTAAATATTTCCAAATTACATTTTAATCTAGGTTAGGCTACTCTTGAGAGCAGTGACTATGAGACCTCTGGTCTAACTCCTACCACAAACAGACAGATTCCTTTTATGATGCCTACTTTCACTGACTGTTGAAAGAACAAGGCAGAAGGAACCAACAAATTTATTATTGTGAACGGTTCTCTGTCAAACACATCTTTGTTCTGAACATGGGACAAAAAGATACAAAGACTGAACTTTTCTGCTGGTTAAACACACTCACGAAGTGTTCAATCTAAGGCTAGATAATCGCTCACAAGGATGTTATACAAGAGCAATATTCGTGCATGACTAACCCTTTCAATTCTTAAGGTTAAATGATGGTTCTGCAGCAACCAATCTGGCTCCCTCCCAACTTGGCACTCATACTCAAGGGTTAGGTCCCCTGAAGGCAGCTACCTCACAGGCTTTATAGTATTCTTCAGGCCCAAGCCCCATCCAGTATGTTTCTCACTAACATTCAGCCGGCAGACATAATTAGCTCTTAGCAAAAATATTTACTAAGAAAGCATAGTAAAAAGCAGTAGCAAAAGTTCTCAGATGAAGAAATGAAAGCTATCAAAAGTCATATGAAAAAATGCTCTAAATCACTATCGATTAGAGAAATGCAAATCAAAACAACTCTGACGTATCACATCACACCTATCAGATTGGCCAACGTGACAAAGCAGGAAAATGATAAATGTTGGAGAAGATGTGGGAAAATTGGAACATTAATGCATTGTTGGTGGAGTTGTGAAATGATCCAACCATTTTGGAGAGCAATGTGGAACTATGTCCAAAGGGCTATAAAAATGTGTATACCACTTCTCGGGCTGTATGTATCCCAAAGAGATCATACAAATGGGAAAAGGTCCCACATATACAAAAATATTTATAGCAGCTCTTTTTGTGGTGGCAAAGAATTGGAAACTGAGAGGATGCCCATTAATTGGGGAACGGCTGAACAAGTTGCAGTATATGAATGTAAGGGAATACTATTGTGCTATAAGAAATGATAAACAGACTGACTTCAGAAAAACCTGGAAAGACTTGTATGGTCTGATGCTGAGTGAAGTGAGCAGAACCAAGAGAATGTTGTACACAATAACAGCCATGCTGTGCAATGACTAATATTGATAAACTTAACCCTTCCCAGCAATACCAGGATCTAAGACATCTCCAAAGGCCTCATGATAGAAAATGCTATCCACACCCAAAGAAAGAACTATGGAATTTGAATGCAGATCAGAGCATACTATTTGCTATTTTTTTTCTCTTCTGTTCAATTTTGTTTGCTCTTTCTGGTGGTTCCTTCTATTGGTTTTAATTTTTACTTACAACATCACTAATGTGAAAATATGTTTAATAGGAATGTATATGTATCACCTATATCAGATTGTGCGCCATCTTGGGGAGGGTGGTGGAGAAGAAGGGGGAAAAAATTTTTAAACTCAAAAGCAAATGGAAGTGATTATTGATAAATCAAAATAAATAAAAATTTAAAAATAAAAAATAAGTAAAAATAAATTAAAATTTAAAAAAATTTTTTAAAAATAAAGAAATGATAAACAGGCTGATTTCAGAAAAACCTGGAAAGATCTGTATGGTCTAATGCTGAGTGAAGTGAGCAGAACCAGGAGAACATTGTACACAATAACAGCCATGTTGTGTGATGATTGGGTAATATTGATAAACTTAACCCTTCTCAGCAATACAAGGATCTAAGACATCTCCAAGGGCCTCATGATGGAAAATGCTATCCACAAAGAAGAAAAAACTATGGAGTTTTAATGCAGATAGAAGCATACTATTTGCTAATTTTTTTCTTCTGTTGTGTTTTGTTTTCTCTTTCTGGTGGTTCCTCCTATTGGTTCTAATTCTTCCTTACAACATCACTAATGTGAAAATATGTTTAATAGGAATGTATATGTACAGCCTGTATCAGACTGTGTGCTGTCTTAGGGAGGGAGGTCGGGAGAGAGGGGGAGAAAAATTTAAAACTCAAAAGCTTACGGAAGTGATTGTTGATAATTCAAAATAAATTAATTAAAAATTAGGGGCAGCTAGGTGCCACAGTGGATAGAGCTCCAGCCCTGGATTCAAGAGGACCTGAGTTCAAATCTGGCCTCAGACATATAACACTTACTAGCTGTGTGACCCTGGGCAAGTCACTTAACCCCACTGCCTAACCCCC
This sequence comes from Vombatus ursinus, assembly GCF_900497805.2. Lineage (NCBI taxonomy): Eukaryota > Metazoa > Chordata > Mammalia > Diprotodontia > Vombatidae > Vombatus > Vombatus ursinus. The sequence goes on along the minus strand of NW_020954953.1, from coordinate 21,015,916 downwards.
CCCCAAAAAAATAATTAAAAATTAAAAAAAAAAACAGTAGCAAAAAGCTATCCTATTCCTCCCCTAAACTTGAGATATCAAATACACACTGCATACATGGGAAGTATAGGCACAAATTTAGAGTACAACGAGAATACAAAAAGGTAATACATAAAGTCAAGGCAACTCACAAATCTGGAGCTACAAGGGCCTTAATGTCATTTCTCTCTCTGTATAGTCTTCTCTACAGCTCAACTCTGGATTTCCAAGGCTAGTTCCCTCTTCAGCCTATAGCTGACTCCCTTCTCTTCTAAAGATCATACTCTTTTTTTTCCCACTTAATATTTTATTGTTTACAATTACATGGAAAGGTAGCTTTCAACATTTACTTTTAAAAGATTTTGAGTTCCAAATTTTTTCTCTCTCCCCCTCTCCCATCGATGACAAGCTATCTGATACAGGCTGTGCATCATATTAAACATATTTCCACATTAGTCATGTTGTGAAAAAAGAATCAGAACAAAAGGGAAAAGCCATGAGAGAGAAAGGGAAAAAAAAGAAAACAGTATGCTTTGATCAGTATTCAGACTCCATAGTTCTTTCTCTGGATATGGATAGCATTTTCCAGCATGAGTCTTTTGAAATTGTCTTAGATCATTGTATCGCTGAAAAGAGCCAAGTCTATCAAAGTTGGTCACTGAACCATGTTGCTGTTACTGTGGATGATGTTCTGGTTCTGCTCACTTCAATCAGCATTAGTTCATGTAAATCTTTCCAGGTTTTTCTAAAATCCATCTGCTCATCATTTTTTATAGAACAATAGTATTCCATTTCATTAAAGGTCATACTCTTGAAGCTGTTTTCTACTTCAAGTGACTGATTCTCTGCATCTGCTTTCTGGAATGTCTCTGCTCCCTCCGCTGTGCCCCAAACTCTAGAACTGACAGTGCAACTGATACATGCAGTGTCTTTTTTCTGGGTGAGTCTGTTGAGACCATGGTTGATGGGCAAAGAAGACAAAGAAAATTCCTTCTCCTGCCAAGAGGTAAAAAACTTAATGCTTCCCCAATGTCAGGCTCCTGCCTCTACTGATTCAGACTGAACTATGACTTTTAAATGTCCCTAGGTGCATGCCTAGGAGCATTTCCACCCAATAACACTGTTCCCTTGTGAATCAAAGGATTTGTTCACTCTTTACAGAAACACCAGTAACAGCTCCATTTTTACACTTAATTTGATATGTCATTATGAGCCCCTTCTCTGTGATTAGTTCCTGGGATTTCAAAGATCAAGTCCTTTGCAATTCTAGAAAAATATTGTCAAAAAATGCAAAAGAAAAATCAAAGCTGATTTCAAACCAAGAGTATTAACTCTCCTATTGAAAATCAATTCAGACTCATTTTCACCAATTTCACTAATGAAAAGAATAGTGAGAAACTGAAAAACAGGGAATCACTGAAAAAACTGGTATATAAAAATAAGGGAATACAGTATCACCAAGAATGAGAACTATGAGGAATAGAAAGAAATATAGATATGCAAAATAACTGAAAATTTTAAAAAGCCAAACTCAAAAAATAGTACACACACTGATCATGACTATACCACTGAAACATGTAAAGACATATACACATTCATGTGTGTGTATGTGAGAGAAAGAGAGCACCAGTAAACATTATTAGATTTTAGCAAAAGCATTCACAAAGATGATATAATAAAAAAAAGTAGATAAAAGCATTCCTCTCAAATCTAGGGTACATTTTGTTGCAAATGCACACAACAATCAAGGGAAATGTAAGCGTGTGTGCGTGTATACATATGTACATATACATGTATATACACACACATATATACACTATATATGTATATGTGTGTATATATATATATTTACACACACACACGTATGTGTGTATATAGATGAATAACTGACAAGATCAGAAGGGCTACAAAGAGAACAGCTAGTAAACTATTTATTACATATAAGTTAACCTATTTAAAACCCTTCTCAATCTGTCTCCAGCCTGTCTCTCTAGGCAAGCAACATCACTGCCCTCAATAAACTCTACATTCTAGCCCAACTGTTCTACCTATGATTTCCCAGGCACAACTTTCCATCTTTGCTTCGATGCCTTTGCACAAGTCTTCCCACCCAAGAATAAACTCCCTCCTGACCTCCACATCTTAGAATCCCCAGATTCCTTCAAGCTACAGTTCATGTTCCATCTACTAATGAAAAGACTTTCTTCATCCCCTTAATTATTAGAGTTCAACGCCTCCGCCTCAAATGAAAATATATATATTTATCACTTTACATGCTATAATCCTCCAGTAGAATATACATTTTCCACTTTTTCCTCAGATTCCCAGTGCCTAGTACACCACTTTGCACCAACTAGGCATTTAAGACATGCTTGATGGATTAGCTATTTGTATGTAAAAGTATTTTCCATACTTGTAAAAATTCATACTTTTGTTATATAAAGTTCATGATAAAATTATTTTATGTATTTAAAAAAATCAGTATTAAATTATTTTATGTATTAAAAAAAAAGCTTAATTGTAATCAAAAAGTCCTCTATTTAAGTTGTAAACTGATCCAACCATTCTGGAGAGCAATTTGTAACTGTGCCCAAAGGGCAATCAAACTGTACATACCCTTTGATCCAACTATACCACTCACTAGGTCTGTATCCCAAAGAGATTTTAAAAAAAAAGGAAAAGGACCTATTTTTACAAAAATATTTCAAGCAATTCTTTTTGGTGCAGCAAAAAATTGGAAATTGAGGGTATGCTCATCAGTTGGGGAATGGCTAAACAAAGTTATGGTATATAATTGTGATGGAATACTACTGTGTCACAAGAAATGATGAACAGACTGATTTCAGAAAATCTGGAAAGACTTACACAAACTGATGCAAAGTGAAGTACACAGAACCAGGAGAACACTGCACAGAGTAACAGCAGTACTGCACAATGATCAACTATGAATGAGAACTACTCTCTGCAATACAATGATTCAAGACAATTCCACAAGACTTATGATGAAAAATGCTATCCACATTCAGAAAAAGAACTGATGGAGTCTGAATGAAGATTGAAGCATACTATTTTTCACTTTCTTTCTTTTTTTCATGGCTTGTGCCTTTGGTCTGTTTCTTCTTTCACAGCATGACTAATATGGAAATATGTTTTACATGATTGCACACATATAACCTATGTCAAACTGCTTACCATCATAGGGAGGGGGGAGATGAAGGAAGGGGAGAAAAAAATTGGAACTTAAAATTTTTTTAAATGAATGTTAATTGTCTTTACATGTAATTGGGAAAAAAATTTTTAATAATTTTTTTAATTAAAAAAAAAGGCCCTCCATTGGTATCATTCACATGAACTCAACCAACAATACGCTGACAAAGAGGTATAGAACAAACGGCTGAGTAATGCAGAGTTGTTTATGGAAAACAGAGACATTGATAATAGTTATTCAGGATCAGGTTATTATGGCCAGAAATTACAAAAAGGTTATCCTTAAAAACTTAGACTTACTAGCTGATGTAGAATTACGCAATGAAGTGGTAGAAACTGGAATATATAACTGCAGATAATAAAAATTTAACATCTATTACATATTTAGAAAGACATAATCAAGTGGCTAGAATTATATAACAGAAGCTCACTATCCTTTTATAAAGGAACAGAAAACAAATTTCCATACTACAAACAAAAACCTCACAATGCTCTTGAGAATTTAGAAAATAAATTGTATTAGAAGTAGAGTACCATTAAAGACATAACCGTTACAGTCCCAAATCACTCAGATGAAACAATAAGCCATAAAAACGTAAGAACATCTCTAATGGATATCACTATACCAAATTCTCAATCTCCAAAAACTACGGAATAAAAAACTTCCAAAATATAGAGACCTAGAAGAATGAAAACCAAATGGGACAAGATACATGTTTCCTGTCACCTACTCAAGTTGTCACAAACATGAGTCTAGAGAAAATGGAGTTAGATTCCAATACTCTTATTCTTTCCCAAAAAAGAGTCATGTTAGGCAACTAAACAATGGTTCTCAGAACAGTAAACTATAGGGATGATAGCTGGATAGCAAATTGTCCTCAAGACTGTATCTATCTAAACCCCATCAAAAAAGGTAAGAATAAGCTAACAGTGATGATAATGCTATATGATATATGTATATGTGTGCTTGTATGTGTGTATTATATAATGAAAGAGTCAACATCTGTAACAATAACAACAGCTATTACTTTGAGGTTTGCATGAAGCTTTACATACATACATACATCAGATGAGATACATAATCTCATCTGATCCTCACAACCCTTTGAAGTAAATGCTATTAATATTCCCACTTACAGAGCAGGAAGCTGAGGTTTCTTGAGGTTAAGTTATTTGCCTAAGGTCACACAGCTAATATGTGTCTGAGGCAAAATTTAAAATGGGTCCTTCTTGATAAAATCCAACTTTCTGTCCACTATACTATTCTGCCTCTCTAGCCTCGACACAATATCATACGTAACAGTCACAAATAATGTTCAGTTGCCATGCCTGACAAATACAGAACTGTAGCTAACTGGGTAACCATCTGGGTGTCCAGAGAGAGAAGGTATAGTTTTGATCCTGTCTGTCTGCTGAAATAGGCATTTATAAACAATTAGTAATTTTCCCTTCAAAACATACTAATTTTCCCCAAGCTATTAATGCCTGACCAGCTCTGTCCTGCCATTACTAATTCTTAAATATTTCAACATAAATAGAATAATTCTACACTACTCAAAAAACACTGTTGATTTCTGAACAGCTCTTGAACAGATGGCAACTCAGAAGAGTCTTGTTCCAATTATGGCAACTTTAGCAGTATGCTCACCTGCTGCTACCTGAAACATCAATACCTCCCACCTTAACTCAAAAAGCTTCTAATCACAACTAGAATTTTATATAACTCCTGGTCCTCATTCCTTAAATTATAAGTAAAAAATGAACTTCATTATAACTCTACTAATTAAAACAAGCAGGAATCAAAACAAATACTAATGTGAGTGCAGGAAAACTGTAGTTTAATCACAGTGCTACTATATGCTGTGTTTTCTGCATAGTTACATTGGGAAATGACACAGTTTTGCTTCATATGTATGTGGGATCAGAAATAATATCTTATTACACTGATCCTGGAGGAACTTAGAAATGTTAGAAGTTTAATCTCAAAGACATTAAAACATTATAAGAAATTAATTTAATTTGAAATTTTTTTTCCTGCTTTTACATACATATACACCTATATTCTTTGAATTTTCTTCTTAAATAATCAAAGACTAAGACTATAACACAAAACAACATATAAATCAGAAAACAGTAAGTTTATGTGCAGATTGAGTAAGAAAGACAGGGAGACTATGACTTACTCAATTTATCAGATTTATAGACAAAATGTCCCCTTGGGACTTTCTGGTCACTTCTCCCTTTGTTATTTCCCTGATAACATCACTGTGCCTTGGCAACTCAGCCTATCATGATATATTATTTGATGTGTTAAGCCTAAATTTACATTAAGAAAGAGGAGACTTAAAATTAGAGCAACCTTAACAGGAAAATTACAAAGTAGGAAGCAATAAATTCAGAGAAACATATTCTAATCACCAATGTTGCCTTCTGACACCAAGAAAAAACCTGAAGTTTGCCGATTTTCACCTGAGTTCATTAATTGGTTCATTACATTGGTAGTGAAAAGGCAACAGAGATTTTTGAGAACCTAGATACAGAAAAAAGAGCAGGGCTCCTACTTACCTAACCTGAAAAATGTCCCAAGTTACTTATGAATTGTCAATGGACAGCTGCCAATGAATTTTAAAATTTGTGTTTATTTATATGTAGCTCCCAGGGAGAGAAGTTTCAATAAAATCTTCTAATTCTCTACAATGGTAAAGATGGTTCCTATATTAACTACTTCACAGAAACTGCTCTCTTACAGGTTTTATAAATATCCAGAAAACCATGGCCAACATTTTCTTTTTTGTCTTAAACCCTTCTACCATACTCAACACCATGTACCACTATCTTCTCTAAATACATAACTTGGTTTCCTAGGTACCTTGCCACTCTGTGTGGGCTCTTAGCAATTTGTCCCTTGATCTTAACAATGCTTTTTTCCTATCTTTACAAAGGGTAGGGAGTTACCCTTGGTCTGTGTTGGTTTCATCATCTGTTTTCGATTTAAAGTTCAATACCTCTATATGAATGATTCTCAAGTTCACTCCTTCTAACTCTTCCCACAATTCATTCTAGCAAAAACATATAAAAATAGTTACTATAATGCAAGAAATACTACCTAGTATGGAACCTAGTACAAATATTTATTGAATTTGAATACACTTACCATTTCTCAGTATTAGCTCAGAAAGGGATACAGATAAATGGAGTGAATGGCAGTGGGGCAGTCTAGTATTCCCAGTCTGATATTCTACTAGACTTAACTGCCTCTGCAAAAAACACAAATCAAAAACATATAAATTATCCATCAGTTACCAAAAAATTTGGCAGATAAAAAACGAAAGCAGTGTTCTACAAAATTAAATATCAGCACAGTTCTGATAACTGTTGAATTTCAGAAGAGAACAGAAGCAGCAATCACTTCCTCACGAGTAGGGAGACTATCTTCATTATACTTCTATTTCATAATTATAATGCTGTTTTGACTAATCAGAATGAACCAATATGTAAGAAATGTTCTTTCTCTTCTCCTGTCTTAAAAGCCTCTATTTGGAAATAGAATATTATATATAATTTTTAAAAGTTTAAATGAATGAATGTTTAACAGTAAATCTCCCAAAGACAAACACTTCAAAAACACAATCCTGATAAACTGAGAAGTCAAAAAAACCAAGTCTGAAAATGCAGCCAAAAAAATAAAAGGAGAGGAAAAAGAGGGGGGACCAAATTTGGCTAACAAAACTTATGCCATCAACAAAACCCAGTAACTAATGAGTCAAAACCAAAATGGCCAATGAGTACGGCTTGAGAGTCCTATAGATAAGAAATTCAAAGAAGTCCTGGGGCTTATTATTAATGCTATACCAATCTACTCTATGTCTTCCCTCCTTGTATCTATGATCAATTAAGGTAGAAATGGAACAATTAACACAGTTATAATCAGTTATATTCATTTTCCTCCCTGCCCTTCCCACTTAGTTCCACTCATCATCGTTCTCCTCTTAAAATAAGGTAAGAACTATGCAAAGAAGCAGAGATAAAACTTTCAAATTCACATGAATGGAAAAATAAGTATTAATTTTTTAACGAAAGCTATAGCTGAGGAAAAGGGTTTGGATACTGGTCTTCCCCAAATCCAAAGCTGCAGAAGATAAGAAGAAGATTTTCTAGGTTTATATGTTAGCTCTTCTTTGTCATCTAGGAACATAAAAGACTTCTTCACAGCAAAAATCACCGCAAGTGCGTCGGTCTCTTTCTCCGGCTTAAAAACAGTGGCAACAATCTAACAAACTTTTAACTCCTGTGTGGGGAAGAAGGAAAATGCAATAGTGGTTGGACAGGAAAGACACCGTAGGGAATAAGGATCCACATACAATGGAAAGGGAACTGACAGCTTGGAAAATTAGAATAGTACTTTTTGCATATACATAGTATGTTTTGTGTTTTAAAAGAATTCCACCATAGGAGTGTCTATCTTTATGTGCCATGTTTCTATTAAGACCAATGACTAAGTTAACCTTTACAGGATCTGTTACTATGTGTGGTTGCCTTTGTTTTAAAGTCTACCTAGCATTTCAAAAAAAGGCAAACCCATTTCTAACTTTTACATGCTTTGTTAATCAATATGCGACTTTGTTTCTCTACATTTCACATCAATGGCATAATGTCTACAATTAAGTTCATTTTCCAAGGTCATCTACTGCATCCTAGGCCATAACCAGTAGTCTTGATTTTGTCTTCCCACCGGACTTTAACGACTCAGGAAGAGAGAGCAAGACTGATGACTTTGTGTAATTCTGCCTCACTTAAATACAATTCGCTCACAAGTCAAGACTTCACCCATGATGGCACTGGTCCTCTTAGAAAATGAAGGACAAAACAAAACAAGGGCATAATGTCTATAATTAGGTCCATTTTCCAGTTAAGTACCATGTACAGCAAACTCCACTTTCTATCAGCAGCTCTGCTTGGCTTTAACTCTGGGTAACACTACGCCCCTGTGCCAGGTATTCCTTCAGGTGCCCCCTTCCTCTTCTTAGCTTCCTTTTGTATGCTGTCTTTCCCTCACTGGATTGTGAACTCCTGGAGGGAAGGGAATGTCTCTGTTTCTTATTTGTGTCCCCAGTACTCAGCACAGAGCCTGGCACATAGCAGATATAAATAGTTACTTATGAATTAAATTTAACTGAAATTAAATCCTTAAAATACTTTTCAATTCAATAAGCATTTATTAAGGACATTGGGGATATAAAGATAAAAAACTACATAGTCCCTGCCTCAAGGTGCTTAAATCTAAATCTATGTAGGGGATAAGACTTACATACAAATAATTACGATACAAAATTGGATGAAATAAGTACACAAAAGAGGTCAAATAGAAAGGGATAATATATTAGGGAGAAAAGGATCACTTCTAGCTGGGGACCAGAGAAGACTTCATGTGGTACGTGAGACGGAAAAAAAGAATAGGCTTTCAACAATCAGAGACCTGGAGAGTCTGCTCTGAGAATTAGGGAAGATATGCACAAATGCATTGAGGGAGGACAGCACAGAATGAGAATGAGAAATGATAACTGACTGACTAGTCAGACTGTGCAGTGCATTGGATATCAGGAGAAGCAATTTATATTGTAACCCAGGGGCAATAGGGAGCCACTGAATCAATTTGAGCAGGGTAGTAACATTAAATCTGCATACTAAGGCAGACTACTTCGGTAATAGTGTGAAATATGCATCTGCAGAAAGAAGGAAGGCCAAAAATAGGGAGCACCTTAATCAGAGTAGTGGGAGTGGGAATGCATAATAGGAGGGCATAGATGAATAGATACTGTGAAGGTCAAAATAATAATTGGCTGGAAAAAAAAAAGACAATCAGAAGGTTTTAAGCCTATTTAACTAGGAGGCATAATCAACAACAATGTAGAAGTTAGGAGGAAGGGCAAGTTCAAAGAGGGCAAAAGGGGAATGAATGAATGACCATTTACTAAGCATAATGTGCAAAGTACTGTGATAAGCACTGGGGACACAAAAAGAAAAGAAAGACAGTCCCTGATCTCAGGAAGCTCATATTCAGCACAGATAGAAGGTTTCATTTTTAAGATAGATGAAAAGTTCCTACGGTGCTTAGAATGCAGTGACAAAGTAGATGGTAATGCTTCTTCTTTAACATCATTTCCACTGATGAGAGCATATAAATTTCTGATGCTGAACCATTTGACAGTGGCAAGGACTTGGGTGGCAAGAACTTTCTTGCCTGCATCTTCAGTAGGAAACTGTAAGATATACAGACACAACTGCCAGGCTGCTTCTCCATAAGGGCTATTTCCCTAGATTAGTGCTGGAAGCATAGCTATTCCTAAACCTCTTGGCTTCAGTGTCCTGCTATTTCCACCAGGGTCTCAGGGGAAATGGTGGTTTGGGTGGTAATGGTACAACTTCCCTCACATGTTGCCTGCTATCTGTCCCTCAAAAAGTTGTCTCCTGGGGCAGGTAGGTGGCACCGGATAGAGCACAGGCCCTGAAGTCAGAAGGACCTGAGTTCAAATCCAGCCTCAGACCAAACACTTGACACGTACTAGGTGTGTGATCTTGGGCAAGTCACTTCACCCTGATTGCCTCACTTAAAAAAAAAAAAAGTTGTCTCCTACTTCAGCTAGGCTGGCAGGATGGAGTTCTCCACAGGAGCTGCTTTCCTGGATGATGTCTGTGAGGGCCAGACTAGAAGCAAAGCTGGTGGCCTGGGAGATGCTGCCAGTCCCATACCTCATGTGCCTGACTGCCATGGCAGTCAGTTAGCAGTTGTCACTGGTGGTGATAAGAAAGGTGGGCCCCCTCTCCACACTGATTTCTCCTCTCAATAATAGCTTTTGGGGCTGGTCTGAAAGCAGGTCTGGTACCAATTCCTGCTGTTAGAATCAGGGTCCTGGGCTGTCTCCATTAGGGTCTAAGAGGAAATGATGGTCAAAGTAGTAACAGTGGTTTGACTTGTCCGGCACACGCTGCCTCCTGATTCTCCCTCAGGGTGCCTTGCTGAGATAATGATAATGATAATTCACTTAATGAAATAATGAGTTCACTTTCAGATTTCTTATACTTAAGGTCTCGAAAGGGAATCTAGATAGAAATATCCATAGCAAGCAATTAACACAGGAACTAAGAGTTTGGGGTGATAGTTATAGATTTGAAGCTCAAATGTAGATAGGTGATAAATAAAGCCATTAAAGTGCATGAGATCACCAAGGGAGGATGCAGAGAGAGAACAGAGGAGGACTGGGTCTTGGAAGATGCCCAAATTTTGGATATGTAAAGAGGAATTGGTAAAGATGTCTGAAAAGTATCCATCAGACAAGTAGGAAAACCAGAACAGGGCTATGTGTAAGCTGAGGAAGAAGAAAAAAAATCAAACTTCAAATGCAGCAGAAAGCTCAAAGAGACTGAGAATTTTAAAGACCATTGGATTTGGTGACCATGGAAAGAGTGGTTTCAGTGGAGTAACGGAAACAGAAGCCAGATCGCAATGAGCTAAAAAGTGAGTTAGTTACAAAGAAATATTAACTACTCTTCCTAGAAGTTCAGCAAATTAAGGAGAAAAGAGAGAAGACAACAGCAAACACAAGAGAAGGATTTTTTTTTGGATACAGGAAATCTGAGTGGGCTAATAGGCAAAGGGGAAGGGACTCATCAAGAAGAAGACTGAAAATGTATGAAAGAGATGAACTATGGAGCAAGATCTGAGAAGAGACAAAAACAGAGACAGATGTACTGATTAGTGTTGGCAAGACTACCTCACGCTCTAAGACAGGAGGGAGGGAAGAAAGGATTCATTAGGACAGAAAAGGACTAAAAGAGTGGAAAAAGAGGGTTCAAGAAGCTCACAAATAGCCTCAATCTTTCCAGGCAAGTATTAGGTGAAATCCTCTTCTGAGACAAAAGGCAGTGAGGAGGGAGGTGGTTTGGAACAGCTACTGTGGGAAGTGATAAGGAGTCAGGGGTCAATACATTAAAATTAATTTTCTGTTCATGCCACATGAAATGGACTTCATCTCATGATACATTCTATTACTATCCAACCTTCACAAATGTTTAGGCTAGAGGAAACAGCATTATCTCAACTTGTGGGTCTACAATACTTTTGTTCAATCACTAATGTTTAAAATGACCTTCTGTGCTCCAAAATTCAATTCAACCCAGTTTAATTCTTTCTTTCTAGATGAATACAAAAAAGTAAAACCTGATCATCTAGGTGTTTCCCTAAAGTATTCATGTATGGAAACTAGAAGCAGGTAATATCAGGGTCGGTTCAATGAGAAAATATGACAGAATACTCTGGACTTCTCTAAAACCGTATTCAGGGCTCAGTCATAGCCAGAACACTTCTCATAGCATTTTCCACTTCCAACTGTGGTCCCTTGCCATTATCCTTGACAAAGCCATGTTCTTTATGTATGCTCTTGATCTCATTCACTCCCATCTTCTCCACCAGACTGCCCCCTCAGATCATTACATTTTTTCCCCACTTTCTAATCTTCACTATCTCCCTATTTTCCCTACTTCAAGATGCTCAAGTCTCCCCCATCATTAAAACTTTTACCAGAATGTACTTCCCTTCTCAACCAAATTCCTAAGAGGCTGTTTATACTCACTGGGTGAAACTGTTCTCTCCAAAGTAACCAATGATCTCCTAATTGCCCAGTCTGACAATCTACTTCATTCCTGCCCTCTGTTGCATTCAACACTGTTAACAAATTTATCCTCTAGTATGTTCTTTTCACTGGGTTTTCGAGACACTATTACCTCCTGGTTCTCCAACCACTTCTTCTTCTAGCCTGTTTAGTTAGTTTATCACCCATATCATGCATGCCCCCGTCAGTATTCTCAATTCTCTATTATGGGCCCACTTCTCTCAATGACCTCATCAGCTCTCATGGGCTTATCATATCTATGCAGATGGCTCCCATAACCACATATCCAACCCGAGTCTCTCTTCCAAGTTTGAATGCTACATTGCCAGCTGCATTTTGGACATTTCAAACCAGATGTCTTAAAGACATCTCAAAAACAGTATGTCCAAAACTGAACTTCTTATATATCCTCCAAAACCCATTCCTCTTCCAAAGTTTCCAATTACTGTCAAAGCTACCACCATCCTTCCAGTCACCCTGACTCCCTACCTTAGCATCAATTCTCACCCCACACACCCAAACAGTTACTAAATCTTGCAGTTTCTACCTCTGTAACATAAAACTCTACTCACACAACCACCACCTTACATCAGGCCCCTACCATCTCTTGCCCGGGGTGTTACAATAGCCTCCTAATTAACCTTCTGGCCTCATTTTCCCCAAATCCAATTTATTCTACACATTGCTATTAAAGTGATTTTCCTTTGGTATAGATCTGACTACATCCTCTCTTCATCATTAAACTCCAGTGGCTCCTTATTGCCTCTAGGATAAAACATAAACTCTTATTTAGCTTTTAAAGCTCTTCACAATCTATCTTCAACCTATCTTTCCAGCCTCATTACACATTATATACAAGGTGGCCTCTTTTGCCATTCTACAATCCAACCAAATTGCCCTTTTCTTCATTCCTCACAAATAATCTATCTCCAATTTCATGACTTTGCTCTGATCATCCCTCCTAAATTCATTCCCTTCTCACTTTGACTTCAGAAAATTCTTATCTTTCTTCAAGCTCAAGCACTACCTTCTACAAGACTTTCCTAATCTCCCCAACTGTTAGTAACCTATCTCCCTAACTACCTTATATTTAACTACCTGACATTTATATTTATTCTAATTATGTTTATTCTGCATATATATCTTGTCTCCCCAGATAGCATGTAAATTAAACTATTTAAGATTAATTGCTCTAATGGTTTTTTTCCTCAATTCGGATCCTTCTTGACCTCTCTGCAGCATCTGACATTCTCAATCATTTTCTGGCCATTCTCTCCCCTCTAGGTTTTTGTGACTTGGCTCTCTCCTGGTTCTCCTTCTACCTGTCTGACATTCCCTCAGTCTCCTGTATTGGATTTTCATCAAGGTCACGCTCACTAACCCAGAGAGTCACTCAAGAGTCTGTCTTTGGCCTTATTCTCCTTTCTCTCTCTACTATCTCCTTTGGGATTTCATCAGTTCCCATGGATTTTATGATCATCTTCATGCAAATGATGCCCAGGTCTATATATCTGGCCTTAATTTCTTTACTGATTTCCAGTCCTAGTTGCCAACTGCCTCTTAGACATCTTGAACTACGTGTCAAGTAGGCATTTCAAACTCAACTTGTCCAAAATGTAGCTCATTATCTATTCCTCAAACCCTCCTTTCTTCCCAACTTCCCATTCCTGTCAAAGGTAAACACATCCTTTCAATCACCTGGAAACCTCAGGATCATCTTTAAATATTCACTCTTACCCACATATTCAATCTGTTGCCAAGTCTTGTCGTTCCTACCTTCACAACATTTGTCATGTACTTCCCTTATTCATCATTCACACAGTCACCATTCTTAGAAGGGACCTAATCATCTGGACTATAGAAATAGTCTTCTATTTGGTCTGCTTGCCTGAAGTCTCTCTCCACTTCAATCTACTCTCTACTCAGCTGCCAAAGTGATCATCTAAAGCAGTGGTGTCAAACTCAAATAGAAATGGGGGCAATTATACATATAAGGATCCTTGTAGGCCACATACTGACTTAGTTTTAAAATGTAATACCTATGTTTTATTATACTTTTTATTAATTTTGTTATATATTTCCCAATTACACTTTAATCTGGTTCAGGCCACACTCAGTGCTGTGAGCTATGTGTTTGACACTTCTGAACTATAGCATAAATCAGACCATACCTCCCTCCTACTCAATAAACTATAGTGGTTCATCCCTACTTCCTCCAGGATTAAATATAAAATCTTCTGCATGACAGTTTTAAAACCTGGACCCATCCTACTTTTCCGTTCTTCTTACATTTCATTCTTCTCCCCACACTCTATAAACTAGGTCCACTAGCCTACGTGCTGTTCCTCACACATGACACTCTGGCTCTCAAGATGGTACATTTGCATTGACTGTACTCCATGCCTGGAATACTCTCTCTCTTCACTTCAGACTTCAAAGGCTCCTCCAGACAAGAGGCCTTTCCTGGTCCTATCTACTGCTAGTCCTTTACCTCACAGAATTACATTTCATCTAATATATATCTTGTATGTACAATTTTTTTTTGCATGTTATCTTCCTCATTAAAATAGAATATAATCTCCTTGACAGCAGGGATCATGTTTCTGCCTTTCTTTGTAACTTCCGTCCCTATCACAGCACCTGGAACATAACAGGCACTTAATTAATGTTTGTAAATAGACTGCAATTTATTTGGATTTGACCCTTAGAGATCCACATATTCAAGCAAGGAAAATCTCATGAAAGAAAATAGTTTTCTTTTAAATTAAGTTTATTCAACACTTTATATCAAAGTTTATATTAAGGATAATTCATTTTGTTAAGTTTTGGTTATTTTCTAGTTTAAAAGATAAAGCAGAGATTCAGAAAATAAAGAAAGGAAAATATTCTATTTCAAGGGATATGATCACAGTAGATGAGTTTTAGAAATCACTAAGACATCAAGAAGCAGAGGGGTTTAATTTTTATGCCATACATGTGAAACAAAAACAAAATACAAGTGTTATAAAACAAAACCAACCCAGCTGAAAGTTCACTGACCTTTTTCGTCTAGAATTGACTGCTCTGTAAAATGACATACTTCTCAGAGTACCATATTCTAAAAAGTAATCTATCCTAAGTACCAAGTTCCAGGTAGACAAAGTAAACAAAAAATGGGCCTAAATGATCTCAACTATTGAGGAAGTGATTATTTAACTTGTAAAATTATTCAAGATCCCCACCATTCAATCACTTTGAGTACTGTCCTCCTTACCTTCTATCTATCTGGATTCAAATATTTCATTACTCATTAGCATTTCTACTACAAGATGAAATGGATGGGAAAAAAATAACTTTGCTGCTTAGCAGACTAATCGTTTTAAAAGGCTCATAGTAAAGTGGCTAAAATTGATTAAAACTGAGTCAACAGGAATTTATTAAGCATCTACTATGTGCCAGGCACTATGGTAAATACTGGTGATACAAAAAAAAGAGGCAAAGATAGTCCTTGACCTCAAGGAGCTTACAAAGGAGACAACAAGCAAATAAATATGTACAAAGAAGCTATAATCATAATAAAAAGGAAATAAATAAGAGACAGTCTTAAAATTAAAAGGTGTTGGGAAAGACTTCTTGTAGAAGGTGAGGTTTTAGTGGGGACTTGAAAGAAACCATGCATGGGAAACGGTCAAAGAAAATTCCCAGTACCAAGAGATGGAGTGTCTTCTTCCAGGAACAGCAAACAGACCAGGGTCACCACCAAAGAGTACATGGTGGGGAGTAAAGTATAATTAGACTGGAAAGGTGGAGGGAGGAGGAAGAATAGGTTATAATGAATGCCAAACAGGGGATTTCTTATTTGATCCTGGAGGTGATAACAAGCTGACGGAGTTTAATGAGGAGGAAAGTGATATGGTCAGACCTGAGCTTTAGAAAAATCAGTTTGGCAATTGAATGGAGGTTGGATTGAATTGAGGAGAAGCTTGAGATAGGCAGACCCACCAACCAGCAAGCTATTACAATAATCCAAGAGTAAGGTGATGAGAACCTGGACCAGAGCGGTAGCCATATCAGGGGAGAAAGGGGAATATTCAAGAGATGTTACAAAGGTGAAATCAATAAACCTTAGCAACACATTGAATATGGGGGTAAGAGATGGTGAAGAATCAAGGATTATACCTAGGTTGTAAGCCTGGAGTGACTGAGAGGATGGTAATACCCTTGACAGTGTTAGGGAAGAGGGGAGAGGGTTAGGGGGAAAGATAAAGAGTTTGATTTTGGACATGTTGAATTTAAGATGCCTACTGGACATCCAGTTTGAGATGTATGAAAATCACTTGGGAGATTCGAGACTGGAAGTCAGCAGAGGTTAGGGAAGGAAAGGCTATATCAGCATAGAGATGATAATTAGATCTAAGGAAACTAATGAGACTACCAAGTAGAACACAAGAAGAGAGAAAAGGGCCCAAGACAAAGACCAATAGCCTGACACAACTAGTTCCAGAGGAATGATAATGAAACATTTCCCTCTTTTTGGTAAACAAGTAGTAGACTACTGTTGGGAAATGTTCCATTTGTTGTCAGACATGGCTGCATTGTCAATTGGTTTTGCTTACTATTTTTTCTTTATTATGAGGAAGGATTTTTTAAATTGATTTTTAAAAAATCAATATTAAAATTAAAGAAAAAATTTGAGGTCTGGGGATTTCATATGTATTTCACATGTCAATTTTCTCTTTGCCCTCCACCGATAACACAAAGTTGTCTAGTTGATATAAGACTAGGGGGAGGGGGCTGGGCCGAACACAAAGGGAACTTCCCCAAATGAAAGCACAAAGAACCAATACTATTTATATACATGAGGAAAAATTCCAACTTCCTGGTATGGGCACAAGAAAGTCTGAGGTATCTGGTTTTACAACATTATCATCAACATATTGGTACCAATCATATTAATTAGGGAAACATACAAAGACTGGAGGAGGCCATATAATGCACCAAGACTTTCAAGACGAAGAGATCATACTACCCCCTCTCTCACCTTAGTACATGAGGAACCTATAACATGTGCTTAATATTTCTCTGTCACATTTCAGTGACATAAGTGAATCAAGATGCATACCTGATTCACTATGATTAACCTGTCCTAACATAATGATTTTCATTCTGCTCCACCTACATTGGACAAGGAAAAAATTGTGAAAAAAAGGTTTAATCACTTGAATTAATTAATGTGTGTGTGTGTGTGTGTGTGCTCGCACTCGAGCACTGTGCCATATAGCACTTGAGAGGAGGAAGAGAGGAAAGAGATCTGCTGTGAAATCCAACAAAGATATCAAAATTCTAAAAAGGTTGGAAATCACTGATCTGGTAATAGGTGGATTCTGGGCAGCACGCCAAGATTACTTTATTTTTTCTCTTGCATCTTAGAATCAAATTTGTGTGAGAAGAGAAAACAAAACTTTTGTCACTTTTATCTTACTTAGGTTTCAGTATTAAAATATATGTTAATAGATAGTATATGCAAATTGCTTTTCTCTCCCCTTCGATGTAAGTGGAATAGTTAATTCATAAGCATTTTTAAGTATTTCAGAATTTACCACATTCATCAGTTATAACCACATAAAGGAAAAATTCTTATGTACAGATACTTCTGTGTTTCTTATTTCATTAGATATTTTGGCAAAAACAAGAAGGAAGCAAAAAGAGTCAGGGAAAGCGGGAAAAAAAAGTTCAAACTATTTGTAAGAATTAGAATTTGGAAAAAAATCTCATTTTTTTTTCTGATGACCTTCCTACACTTCACTTTCTCTGACACAGAAGAAACTACTTAAACAATTCCTTTGCTGGCATTTATATACATACATAATTTCAAGCCTACTACTGACAAATGCCAAATGTGTTTTAACTTCTTGAACAGTTGCTAATTATAGGAAGCTATTCTGACAACCTGTAAGACAAAGTTTGACTAACCAGAGTATTATTTACACGGCACAAGTCACAACTTTTTATCAAGCAGGTTTTGCTATATCAATTACTGACAATGAATGCTGTGTCACCTGGCTTTCCATTTTAACTTTAAGAGAGATCATTCAATCAACAAGCATTAAGTGACAACCCACTATGCTCATAGAAGAGCTTGTCTCAGCCTCTGGAAACAGATAATTTACTGACACTATCTATAAATTCTTAGTTCTGTCAACAGTAACACCAGTGCTGATCAACTTTCTAGAGCCATAATTGTATACCATCACTAAAAATTCACTAATTTTCACTTAAATCCTAATGATATTGTTGCTTTACCAAAGTTAGCAGTAACAACAATAATCACCCAGTTTTCCCAGGGAACTAATATGTAATTTTAATAAGCAGAGATGAAGAAATGATAGAGTATGGAAAGAGAACAAAATGATAAACATGATACTGTGCCAAAAGGGTTATCTATTTAAGACCTTATAAAACAGGTCTGTTTGATACATGACTTGTCCTGAAAAGAACTTTGTCTACTATGATACTAACTTGAAGGTGTCCAATCTCTTCTGATCTTGGAAGCTGATCCCAGGAACTAAGCAGTAAAGGAGCTAAGCAGTACATCACAACTTTCCCCATTACAACTTAGATATATCATAGGTCATTATAAGAAATTAAATGGGAATTTTGCAGGAGTTTTGCAAAAGCCACAGGCGATATGTAAAGGCCAGCAGATGACACAGAAAAAGCTTAGAAACTCAGAAATGCATAAAACATATGTATAGCATTGTATAATATCAACATATTTTATTTTTTAACGCCATGATAATCAGACTTCTCTGGTACAAAGGGACGACCAACAAATTTACACAGATTTTTCAGATGGGGGGAGTCTGTGCCCTTAACCCTAACAATCTGGAAGGGATAACTGTACCTGTATAGAGATAGTGAAGTATAGCACAAAGGTGTCAAACATCAAAACTCTAAAAAGGTTGGAAATCACTAATCTGGTAAGTTAGTATAGGTGTATTCTGGGTGCTGCCCAAACTAGTATTTGGAAATTGTTTAACAAAAGAAATAAAAGTACAATACAAGTGAGATAATGTTAAGTTGTGGTTTTCTAAGTCAATTTGCTGGGAGGGAAGCATTTATTTGAATTTGACACCACTGCTATAAAGGATAGAGTCCAGGACTTTAAGAAGACCTAGGTTTAAATCCAGCCTTTGACCCTTATTAGCTATATAACCCTAGGCAAGTCCCTTAATTACTTTGTGTCTCTTTCCTCATCTGTCAAACGAGGAGGTTGGTCTCACCACCCTCTAAGGTCTAACTCTATGATTCTATGAAATGAAAATTATACACAATGTGCATCAGAAGAATAAAGGCTTCAAGGAGACGTTTAAACTACTTTTAATCATGATACAGTCAATAAATTATTAAGGAAATATTTAGGATGAAGAAATTCTGAACTCAGTCATGTTCACCTATGAACTGCAAGAGGAATTTTCAAGTATTAAGCAATAGTTCTTAAAAAGCACATGAGAGGTTTGAATGAAGTCTTCCAACTACATGAATCCATAAATGAAATTTGAAAGTAAAAGCTGAATCTTCTTAAAAAAAACTCATTAATAAATAATGACAACTCTCTTAAATAATGCTTCAGAGTTTCCAAAACAACTTCCTAACAACAAGCCCATGGAGTCAGATAGTAGAGATATTATTATAGCCCTTTAATAGATGATGAAATCAAAATTAAAAGGCAAATTTGCCAAAGTTTAGATAATTAGTGAATAGTGAAGCTAGGACTCAAATTCATGTTTTCTGACTCCATTACTTAATGTCTAAAACATGGCCATTCCCAAGCTAAAAGGGAATGCCGAAACATAAGGAATACTAGACAAAGGAAGACAAAGTTGTTCTTTTGATAAAATAAGATAATACCTTAAATTTGTATAGCACTTCACAAAGAAAGTACTTTTGAACCTCAATGAAGTAGGCCAACCAGGTATTGATCTTTTTCAGAGACTGAGGTTCAGAAGTTAGTGACTTTGATCACACAGGCAGCAAGGATCAGAGGCAGGGTTAGAACCCCAGTTTTCTCACTCCTAGTCCAATGTTCTTTGCACTGTATTACATATCCCTACTATTATTCCTACTATTTAGTGCCAACTTGTCCCAATAGCCAAGTTCAATTCCAAGTGATTTGTTTTATAATCCACTGTACCACAAATCTCTTTTTCATGTGAACACCACCAATTTATCAATCTAAGGCTTAATATGACATTGATCCTAAGGGTAAATGTGTTTCACACCACCTAAAGATAATGGTAGTTATTCCTACTCAATGACAACAAATAAAAATATTAAATTCTTGAAAAACTTTTCTATACCCAATATATTGAGATTCCTCAGCCTAATAGAAGCCTATCTGGCTTCTGTTCCTAATACTTATTGAAACTGTTCTTTCAAAACAGCCCCCAGTGGCGTATTTACCAAATCCATTGGTCTTTTTTCAGTCCTCATCCTTCTTGACCTTTTTAAAACTTTTAGAACTACTGACCATTCCCTCCTCCTAGACATATCTTCCTTGTTCGAGTGTTAATAAACCATGCCCTCTTTATTCTCCTCTCTCACTAACCATCCCACCTGTCTGCTCTTCCAACCCATTAATGTGGATCTTTCCTGCAAAGGTCTGTCCAAAGCCTATTTTCCTTTTTTCTCTTTACCCTCTCCTTTGGCAATATGACTCACTTCCACAATTTCAACCACCAGATAATTCTCTCAAATCCCTTCTTCCAATACAGAGGTATGCTAGTAAATGTTTAACAACTAGCTTGTTCTGCAGGTGGGGGTAGTGTATGCATGACACTCAAGTTTATGTCATTAACATTTTCTTAACCACTTTCTTAAGTCTAGTCAATCAACAAAGCAGTAAATCAAGACCTGATTTGTAGAGTTTGCAAATTTCTGAGGTATGAATGCTCACGCTGAAAATTTGACAATAGGCTCAGTTGCTCAAGTTTGCTCATCACACCCCAACTACTGTCCAAACCTCTCTTTTGAGCTTTAGGCCCATAATTCTAACTGCTTAAAATACATCCTGTAGTCCTACCACCCACAAGCATGTCAAAAACCAACATTTTTTCCTTAAAACTTGCTCCTCCTCTTGACTTCACTTTCCACCTTTAGCAACCTGATTCACCCCATCTCCCCTGCTTAAAACTCTGGGATTATCCTTGACTCTTTCCTTGATCTTATCTCTCATCAAATCTTGCCAATTTCATCTCTGCAATTTCTCTCCATTCTCACTACTACAACCACAGTACAGGTGCTCATCAAGACTCACCTAAGCTACTGAAATAACTACTTCCAGTCGCCATTCTCCTCCTTCACAATTCTTCATACCATTGCCAGAATAATCATCCATATGCAGAAATTTGGACCTATCACTTCTTTGTCCAAAAATTTTCAATGGCTCCCTCTTGTTTTTTGAATAAAGAAAAAAATCACTATGTCTGGCATTCAAAGTTCTCCATAATCTAGTGTCCTTCTAAACTTCCCTACCTTGATTTTCATATTACCTGTTTCTCTCATCCCTCTACCAACTCCAAGCTCGAGCCAAACTAGTTTACTCTTTGTCCCCGAGATGACATTGTTTCATTACTTAGTCACACAGGAAGAACCAAATAAAAGGACGAATAATTACTATTGTCCAGGCTATGTCATTAAATTTTATCAACAGCCCACTGATTTAGCTCATCAGCTAATATCTTGGATTGCCACTGCATATGGAATAATAAGCTAGGTCTAGAATTGGATAGTAGATAAAGAGCTGAATTGATTTGAAAAATTCCGTAGTGTTTTCAGAAATCCTAAGCCACTCTTTGACATATGCCAATAATCATCATCTTTTTTTAACATCAATGATCTTCCCATGATGCTACTCAAACTCTAGTGGCATCCTAAATCAAATACAAGTTCCTTTGCTGGCATTTAAAGATCTTTACAATCTGCCACCAATCTACCTTTCCAGACTGATCCCATGTTACTCAGCTTCAAATACACTATGACCAGGTCAAATTGGCCTTCTTACAGTTCCTCATCAAAAGCCCTTCATCTCCCATCTCTAGGCCTTTGCATTGGTTGTCCACATTTGGAATACACTCTCTCCTCACCTTTGTCTCTTAGAATCCCTTGTTTCCTTTAAGCCTTAGCTCAAGTACCATCTTCTACATGAAAACTTTCTTGATCTTCCCCAGCTCCTTGTACCTGCACTCCAAAATTATCCTGCATCTCTTTTGTATATATCTATATGTGGTACATATGTGTGTGTATGTTTATCTTCTCCCAATAAGATTGTAAACTACTCCCAGGTGATGACAACTTCACTTTTGTCTTTGTATCCCAAATGCTTGGCACAATGCCTGACATAAAGAAGGCACTTAATCAGTGCTTGCTGACTGATGGATACAGTTGTGAACCACAGACTATAATAACATCTGAAAAATAAAAATTTCCAGTAACTTGAAAGGCAACAAAGAGGCATAAGTAGACTGCAGTAAATACAGACTATGACTTGTAAGTAGCATCACTCCCTGGAAATTATGATATGATAAGAATATGAGCCAGTCAAGTTAACTTCATAATAAAACTAAATTAGGTGACTTATTTCAATGGCCAACAGATAGACTTATTGTCTTCCCCATTAGAATACAAGTACTTTGCCAGTTAAGGGTTTTTTAATTCATTTTATTTGTAACCCTGGCACCTACATCAGAGCCTAGCACACTGAAGGCCTCAATAAATGCTTGTTGATTGAGGTACCAAACTGGCATCGCTGCAATGTTAAGAGACTGAGAGAAGATACAGCATACCAGGTGGATACTCTAGTGGATTTATATGAGGACATGGCCAAAAATCATCTAAGATTAGAGTGTATAGATATGTTACAACCTGCACAAGTAGAGAGAAATGGACACGATGAGACCATAGATCCATATTAGTATATCATTTAACTTGTAGGATATTCAATTTTATAGAATAGTAAAGCAAAGTATAACTGAGTTTTATGGTACTTTGGATGTCTTTTTCACAAAACATCGTGTCAATGCATGTCATAATAAAAACTTGGCATAACAAGTCCAAAATTACAAATAAAAAATCTAACTTCCATAATCTTCCATAATGTTAAATTATTTTGGTCTCAGTCACTAAATGAGTCTTTAGAAAAGCAAGGATGCCTAACTTCTATTTCAGCTCTCTGTTCCCTAACTACCTAAGATCAAAAGCATACTTGCCAAAAAGGAAAATCTCTTCTTACCAGTCTCAGCCCTATTCTAGGCCCGCTGTGGTTCTGTTTTGGATGATATCTAAAATAGGCATGGTGTCCTACCGTGTACAGTTTTTAGCTTTAATAGATCAGAACTGCACTAAGACTTTTGGGACAACCTGTATTTTCAAATTTAGAAGTTGTTGTTTTGCAAAAAAGTAGGAATGGGTGACAAGACTAGCATTTCTTAACTCAATACTCAATTTATAAGCTTCAATGGAATAAACAAATTTCATGTTATCTAAGCAAAGCATTAGATTTATCAGGACTGACAAATATATTAGGACTGACCTAGTACAGGATACACTGTGCTGTCATTTTTCAAAAGCGGAAAGTAGCTCTATCTTTCTGCTTATCTCCCATGAATGAAAGCTGTTAAAGTTTTAACAATGTTGATTAAATGACTTTATTATCTATTTACCTTCTGTACCCCTAACTTTGTGTTTTATGCAGAATAAAAATTGTTTCTAATTCATCAATGTGATAGAAAGACTACTGAATCTGAAACTACAGGCCCTGGGCTCAAATCACAGTTCTGTCACTAACTAGGTATGGGAAAATTTGAATTCATTTAACCTCTCAAGGACTCAGTTTCATGTAGGGAGGGGGAGGAATTACTAGGTAGCTTCTAAGATCTCCTCTGGATATATAATTATGATTCTATGATTTACTGAAACTTTCACAATGCGTGCTGAAACAAAGCTATTAGATCCACTTCCATTAATAACTTTTATACAAATTAACTATCATTTAAGTTAAAAAGCTGAATACTAAATTTGGATGTTCATGCTTCACTCATATAATCATCTCCAAATCAGTAAACTATCAGACTAGATGTGGTACAAAAATCTTACTTTGTTCTGCATATGAATGTCATTACACATAAACTTCTGAAATTAGCTTCTAACCTGTCCAGGCAGACAAGGACAGTATTTAAAGTCACTCTCTAGTCTGCAAGTTTTTTGTTGTGGGGTTTTTTTTCAAATTCTATTATTTCACATTCCTCACAACTTTAAACTTGAAGTTACAATACTTGATGACTGGTGCCTTAAGAGTTCTGCAGGAAACAGCATCACAAAATGGATTTGCCTACACATAGTAAAACGCAACCACAGATTAAAGCAAAACCATGGACATATAAAAGAAAAACAATAGAGAACCATATCATTTTCTTAAAAAACAAGTTTTTGCCTTTAGATTTTAGTACTTAAATTTCTCCCTGTGTTTGTATAAACTACATCTTGAGACTGACTAGATGTCCTACCTTCATCAAAGGGATTCTTTGAAAGGTATGGGAAATAAAATAACAAATACAGAAAAAGAATCCATTTCCCCTAGAAAATACCCCATTCCCAGTAAACAGGTCTCAACCCCAAAGGATAGGTAAGCCAGTTCACCTTAGTAGTCAAGCAAGCAACACTGAAATAGCGACTCATTTACATTAAATCACCCTCAAAACCCCAGCACCAAGAACTCTCTACAGTCACCCAACCTTGGAGGGGGTCTAACAGGAGTGCAAACAATCCCAAAACTAATTACTTGAAAAGGGGTCAAACTTTGAGATCGACATAGTACTTTTTTTTTAAAGGAGGGAACGAAGGAAATGGGTTGATAATATGAGCGGAGTCTGTGTGATTTGTCAGAGGAAACAGCAGACTCCAGACAACATAAGTGCCAGGATTTCCATGCAGCTGGCACGACAGGTGACTGGGCGCTGCTTTGCAGACACCCCGCTCCCGACGGCCTCCCCGGGTCTTGGTGAAGGTGGAGTAGGGAGAGAAGAGGTAAACGAGACGGGATGAGGGAGAAGGGGGGGGGCCCGAGGCTGAAGCACAGTGGGAAACCTCCTCAACTGGAGGAAAAGGAGGAGTGCAAACCCCAGTTTCCCGGGGGGGAGGACCGTTTCTGAGGGATTTTTCTGCCACCACAATGAAATAAAATGGCTCCAAGCCAAACGCCTCCAGATCATCACCACCACCCCCTCTCCTCCACACTCCCGGCGAAAACGGCTTTCTCTTTCGCCCCGCTTTTCTCCAGCGTGGAAACAAAAGGCCAAAATAGAAAAAAAAACAAAAAACAAAAAAAGGCAGCAACCGCCGCCCAAGCTGCCAGGTCAGACCCTGGTATCCCACCCCCCCAAGAAAAAAAAATTTCAAAAGGATGAAACCCCCATCCCCCGGCTATGGAAGCGCCTCCCTCCCAGCCCCCCATAAGACCACAAGCACCCCAGACCTCCGTCTCCCGCTGGGTGGGTGGGTCGGTCCGTCCGGCCGTCCGTCCGTCTGTCTCCCTCCCTCCCCTGGCGGCCGTCGCCGCTCCACGGCTGCGGACCAAAGCCCGGGCCCTTCTCCCGCGGGGCGGGCAAAGCCTCGCTCCGCTCCCCCCGCCCCAGCTGGGGCTGGAGCGCCCCCTCCCCACCCCTCGCCCCGGGCGGAGGGGATGGGGCTGGAAGCAAGAAAGCGGCCAGCCCGGAGGAGGAAGGGGATGCCTGGGGTTTAGAGAAGGGGAGTGGAGGCGGGGGAGGCCGGTGGGGTTTCCCCCCACCCCCGCCGGGCAGCAGCAACAACAGCATCCCGGCCGCGGCCGTGACAGACGCCCCCCATCGCATCCCTTCCGCCCGCTTCGCCTCGCCTCGCCTCGCCTCACCTCCCCCGGGGGCGGCGGCGGCGGCGCCGGCGGCCACTCGGTGTCTCGTCTTGTCTCCTGTCCTCGGTCAGCGTCGGCGGCAGCCAGGGCACCACCACCGCCTCCTCCTTCTTCTCCTCCTCCTCCTTCACCACCACCACCACCTCCTCCTCCTCCTCCTCCTCCTCCTCCACCTCCTCCTCCCTCCTAGTGTCTCGGTCTGAGTCTCCGCCTCCCTCCGCCGCTGGGCCCTGACTGCTGCGCCACGTGATCTGTCACATGACCCAGCACATTTAGCAGGCGCCACCCCAAACCTCTTCGCGGCTCCTTTCCAATTCGGGCTCCGGGGCCAGACCAGACGGGAGCCGCAGCCAGCAGCCCCAGGCAGCGGCCGAGACCCGTCCCTCCCCACATCCCCCGGCGGCCTGCGCTCCTCCCTCTCTTCCCCCCACCCCGCCCCCCGGCCTGGCGGCTCGCGCTCCACGCACGCTACCCCCGCCCCGCCCCTCCCCTCCCCTCCCCTCCCCTCCCCTCCCTTCCCCTTTCCTCCCTGGGCGCCCCGCCTGCGCCTCTGCACGTCCAGACCACCCCCCCCTCCCCCGCCGCCGCCGCCCTCCCTCCTCTCCCGGCCCGAGGCCAGAGTGAAACGCGTCCCCACGAAGGCTCGCGCAGCCTTGGCCGACACGTCCCGGGAGGTCCCGCTCCCGTCTGTCCGCATCTTTTTCTCTCCCCATCCCACTCGCCCGTGCTTTCCCCCAGTCCAGGCATCCCGCGGTGACTCTGCAGACGCGGACACGTCTGTGTGATCCCAGGCAAGTCTGCCTCAGTTACCTTAAGTGTCAGATAGGGTGGTTGTGAGGATCGAATGAGGTAATACTTGAAAGTTTTCAAATATTATCAAAATATGTCATCAAAAGATAATTAAATTTTATTTAACTTGAAAAGTTTGCAAACCTTAAAGCGCTCTATAATTGCTCTAATAACCTTTTATTAAACAGTTCAACTGACTACCCCCAAAGAGTTATGAGGAAAACACTTTGTAAAACTTTAAAAGTGCTATATAAATATATTCAGCTAGGTGGTAGAGTGGAGTCAAATTGGGCCTGAGTTCAAATCCTGCTCCGATACTAGCTGTCTGACCCTGAGCAAGTTACTTAATCTATTTGCCTCCGTTAACCCCATCTGTAAAAGGGGGATAATAATAGCACCTACCTCTCAGGGTTGTTGTGAGGATCAAATGAGATACTAAATGTGCTCAGCAGTATGTGTCCCTGACACATAGTAAACGATATATAAATGTTAGCTATTATATTGCACGTTTCAGAAATGCTACTCTCTAAACAAACCTCTGAGAAACAATATTATTGTGTCTATTTTTACAGAGGCTCAGAGAGATTAAATGACCTCCCTGTGAGCCTTTAAGTATCAGAGCTAAGACTTGAACCCATGTCTTTCCTGCTGTCTCTTAGATATCACCGTTAGCTAATCATGTAAATTTTCTGAGTCTAGTTAGTCAGATGATGAAAATGAACTATATTGTCTTTAAAACTGGAAGTCACTAGATGTAAACCCCACCACCACCACCAGTGCCTTGCACCAGTGCAGTGCATATACCCAGATAGATGAAAACAGTGGGTCACCTGATGGGAGATCTCTAAAACAATACTATTTTTGTGTAGGGAGAAAGGAAGAGAACTTAGAAAAGGAGATGTGTAGTAAATTTTCACTTAACTTTTAAGGAGAAATTTACTGCTTTTGTTCTGCGAAGGAAGTAGAATTTGAGTTTGGGGAAAAGATCTCCCCAAAGAAAAAGTAACCTTAGAAAAGGTCAAAGAAACAGAGTTAGAGTGTGAGGTAGAGACAGACCTTTAGTCTGTATTTTAAACAACAGGATAAGCCCACCAATTCTTTCTTGAAGGAGCCCTCCACTATCATAGAAATTTCCTGCCCCACCAGGGTATTCTGATGAGATTACCTACAGAGAAAACATCCTCACCACGGGAACAAACCTGATTTTTGATTAACATGTTCCAATTCCAAGGTTAACACATTCTTCCCAAAATCACTTGACATCATGTTCCTATTACTCAATTTCCCAAATAAGGAAAATGACTGAACAGCCTCATTTGATAGGTTTTTTGTGCCACTCATAATGTTGCCCTCAGGCTTTGTAAAACCCTATGTATCTCCTTTTGTTCTTTACCTACCTTTCCACCTGGCAACTGCCTATCTTTTTGATCTTCTAGCCCTGCCTCTTGATTTATTAACCTCCAGGCAAAGCTCTGGGAGATCTTAGGACCTCTGAGCTGAAGAATTCCTCAAGAATTCCCTTATTACATGATGTGCATACTCCTGGGACTGTCAGATACTAAGACTAGGGCACTGAATATTCTCCCAGGACAGTATATAACAATTTTGTACTTGTGAGAATACAGAAATAATAGGGGATACATAAAAATGTAAGTAACTTGGGAGAGAAATTGCAACTGTAGCTTGAGAGTTTCCAAATGGTGCACTGAACCCAAATGACTCAGGGTATTAGCCTTATAGCCTTCACATCATTTTCACCGTGTTCAAAAAAGTAGCATTGCTGACTGTAAGACAATGAACATGCATGTAGCTTTAAAAGAAATTTTGAACATGATCCACAGGCATGAGTACAAGTGTAGAATATATTTTCGTTTATAGCCATAGCCACTGTTTGTAGAGCTTATTATGTTTCTGGATTTGCTTGTTTAACTAGGAAGAGGACTAAAATCTATTCCAGATTGAAGACTTCTTCTCCCCTATACTATAAACTCATTGTGGGCAGGGTTTGTGTCCTATACATTTCCCTACCAGTCCTGTCACTCAGTGTGCGATGGTTAATGATAACAATGATTAAGTGATAGATGTACAGTGGAAAATTGTTAGCAGTGATACTGTTTATAGATGCTGGAGAACTGAAAAAGTAGAAGTAAACCCCAAGATATATTAAGACTGATGTGAGTTCCTAATTAATGTGAATTAGGAATCCTGTGACTAAGTTGCATTATTCAAATCCACTGGATCATATTACCAAGTGTTACATAATCATACATATATTTACATACCAATGACATATGGTGCATACTTATAACTTCAAATAGTGCAAGTTCAAGTAAGTATGACTCCATCAGGGGATTCATTATTTGAACTAATCAGGGCCTTGTGTGAACTATTTATCATTTATACCTAATTGCAATGCAACAAAATAACAAATAGATATAACATTAAATATTTGTCTGATTAACTTCTTGTAAGTTTTGATTCAAGTCCTGTCTCTGATAAATACTGGCTGTATGACCATCAACAAGTTGCCTTTCCCCTCAATGCCCCAGGCAACTCTCTAAGATTGTAATTTTCAGAGAAAGTGCTGATCTGAGTTGATTTGAGGAAGCTCCCTACACAGGTGAAATCATGATCATAGTCCAAACAAATTTTTTTTAATTACTAAACTCTATACATAAATGATCAGTCTTAACAGTCTCACAGTCATGTGTTCATGATGCTCTCCACAAAACTTTACAAAATCATAGGGAACAATTGCCAGTAGAAAAGGCATTTTCTTCGTGGTTTTCTTTCCCCAGTTTGGACTCTGACCTGTCTTTGATATGTAACAAGATTCACAGCTTGAAATGGTATTGCTATGGATGCTCACCTGTATCTAAAAATGTGTACATAGACCTCACTGCTTATGATCTAATTGAGATAGTTTAACAGCCTCAATATAGCAGCTTGCTCTATTACTGTTAGATTGTTGGTGATTTTTTTTTCCTTTTATGAGCTTTAAGAGGGCATTTCAGGACACATGGGTAATATTCAAGAGATTGGTACTCTGCATCAGTTTCTTAAAATAGTTGCCAACCTAATTCCTAGAGTTTCTCTTGATTTGTCTAAGTGCATTCCCCTTTTGTGGTGCTTTGTGAAAAAAGTAAAGTCCATTGTCAAAATGTTAATTATGAAAGTATGTCACAAGTAGTCTATAATGCTCCAGAAATGTAAGACAGACTTCACAAGGAGTGAGAAAAGTAGAAAGAGTGGTAGTAGCCAGGGATTTTTTTTTTTTTGTTTAACCTACAGTAATATACTATTCTCTAGAACACCATCTGGAATCCCAAACATATCCAGCAAATAGAAATTTCCTTCCCTGGGCTAGGAGGAGAGAAGACTTAAATAATAAAAAACAAGGAAGTCAAATGCAGAAAAGCCCAAACAAAAAAAAAAAAAAGAAAGAAAAGAAAAAGCCCAAACATGCAAAGTGCCACTAATTCAAATATATTACTTCACTGGGGATCCTTTGGTGGCATGTGCCTGCATAAGTAGCCTATCAACAAAATAACAAAATTAAAATTTCTTGAGCCACGTCTATGTTAAGACTTTGGAAACCATATGATGAGGCTATATTGGCAATACAACTGCTTATTTTTACTGATCTGATCAAGAAAGTTGTGAGGGTTTTTTTTTTGTTTGTTTGTTTTGGCAATGGGATTAAGTGACTTGCCAAGGGTCACACAGCTAGTGTCAAGTGTTTGAGGCCAGATTTGAACTCAGGTCCTCCTGACTCCAGGGCTGGTGCTCTATCCACTGTGCCACCTAGCTGCCCCCATAAATATGCAATTTTTTTTATGCTATCCAAGTTTGCTGATGCTCTTTTTTTTTTTAGGGTTTTTTTTAATCCCTAAGATTACTATTAGGGCTTCCCACCCTTACCTTCTATTCCATCCTCCATAGAATACCATTCTTGTTTACCATATGAGAATAATTTTAATTCCCAATCAAAATTCTTCCAGGTTGTAAGTAACCCCTTAAATTCCTACCAGTAGTGTTCAACTCTGTCTTCCAATCCAACACTACCTCTGTAGGAGGCTTGGAAGTATTTGCTGAAAGAAGCTACCTGAACATACAAGAAACCATCCTGTCCCTTGGTTCCAGAGTATGGGGCATCAGGATGGTGGTGTAGAAGTTGCACCAGGGAGTGGAGAAAGGAAGGTATACATATGCCATACTGAAGAAAATTTAGCAAAGGTTAGGACACCTGGTTTTAGTCAGGTTATTTTTCCCACAAATCCTTACCAAGGTCATTATCATTGTTTAATATGGGTTGAATGCTGTAAATGGACACAAGAGTCCCAAGTGTTCTGGCAGGTATAAAAAGAAATGTACCATGCTATATGCCATTATTATAACACATATATATGTATGTATATATATATATATATACACACATTCATTCATTTATTTATCCTTGGGCAACCTATTTTATGAAAGGACATGTCATTTAAAAAAAAAAGATTAATAATATAACCTGATATAGAACCATGCTGCCTCCACTTGCATATTTGTTCTTAGTTTCCCCATGTTCAAGACACTTTGTAGTTCACCACCCACTCAAAATTATGGCTCAAAAGCACCTATTAGCATGTTTCTTTTATTCAACCAATTAGATGACACATTAGTTCAAAGCAAAAGATATTTAATAAACAATATAGCAATATAAATGACTAGAAAGATTTCTCTTTACATCAATCGTATACCTCATACCAGCTACCAGTGAGAGAGGAGAGTCACACAGGGGATATGTTTGGCTAGGGAACACAAGTAGCCAGGAAACATGCAGACAGGGACACAGAGAACATGCATGACCAGAGAATATATATGGCTGGGAAAATTCCCACCCTCAGAGCTGTTGGTTGTTTCTCCCACAAAACTACTGATGTCTTCTGGTGATGTCATCAGGTTAGAGCTGCCCTTTTTTTTTTTTTTTTTTCACTGAGCTTGGATCCACTGCTGCTCTCTGCTTGGTGTCTCAGCTTTTATTGCTCAGGGTAGACTGTCTATCTCTAGTTCTGCTGCTGTTATCTGCTGGCATTTGCTGGTCTTCAACTGCCATGTTATTTCTTTTAGCTCTCTTCCGCCATCATCTGGTCTTCTGCTAAATTGCAGCTGCTACACAGACCTCACAGAAGAGGACTCAGTAACTCCTTTAGCCATCATCCCAGGGACTACTGAAACTGTATCGAGCCAGCCAACCAAAACAAACAAACAAATGTACAGAAACAGAAAACAAAACAAAACAAAACAAGAAACCTCAGGCTTAGGTTGTCTGTCTTTTGGGAGAAAGGAGGGGGGCAAGAACTGAATCTTTCTTTGTCTAAACTTTGATTTAAAGTGAGAAAATTCCTTTCATTTTCTTTCCACTCCCATTTTCTTTCCCTAACAGTGATGTTCCAGGGCAGGCAAATCACAGGAAATTGGCAAAGAAGATGAGGAGTGGCTGGTGATCTTTGTCCTAGTCCTCTCCCTCCAGCCAAATACCTTCCCTCTTGTCATTTCCATTTCCATAGTCTGACTACTTGCTTTCTCTCACAGGACATTATATCTCTTGTCTGTTGCCCTTACACTTGCTGAACTCCATGCCTGTAATATGCTTCATTGTCATATCTGCCTCCCAGAATCCCTAGCCCTCTTCACAGCATGGCTCAAGTGCTAATTTCTATATGAGATTTTTCCTCATTTCCCCTAGTGCTTTACCAACTCTGAAATGTCCTTGCATTTATTTTGTGTGTATACCTATATATGTATTTATGTGTTATATGTTCACATATATACCCATGTATTGTCTCCCTGATAGAAACCTTAAGGAAAAGGACTGTTTCATTTTTGTTTTGTTTTTACCAGCACCTTATACAGCACCTGGCATAGGGTACTTAGTAAATGAGCGTTAGTAGATTGACTGATAATTATCTTATTCCCAAAATGCTGAAAGTTCTCAACACGTATCATCTCTTTATTGATAATAATGCATGTTTTATTATCATCATTATTTACAGCCATATAGCATCATTAGGAGAACATTGTTGTTTAAAACATGGGATTTTACATCAGGAAACAGTTTAGGATTGCCAGAAGTGCACGACCATTTCCCAAATTCAATCCAGACCTCTCTTGCCCAAGTTTGGTCCACAATGCCCATATACAGTGCTTATTCAAACAAATAGATATAGATATTGATGAGAGAGATGTAGATGTAGAACAGATGGTATAAATATAGATATACAGATGCATATAGATGGACTAACTCAAGGGGTTGCCCATTCAACTGCCAGTCATAGTATAGAAAACAGACATTTTCACCTAGTTGTTTTTTTTTTTCCTGTATGGATAGTTAGGTTGATCTCTTTTGAGTAGTTGCAGATGTATTTTATATATAATTTTAAAAATATATACAGTTTAATAATGCTCATTGAGGCTAATATGTTTAGCTGCTGGGAATCAGGGACTGTCTTTGTGTTTCCCACGATACCCAGCACTGTGCCCTAGGTGTTTAATCAATATATTGAGTGAATGACTTCCTGTGGAAGGATACAGGGTAATACTAGCATTATACCAACCTCTCTGTGAAAGAAAGGAATAATATCTCAATGGTTTCCCACAGGACAAAGCAGAAAAAAAATCTTCAATTCGCTTTGCTGTTCTATCAGGGTCATCTTGTACATTTCTGAGCAAGTCATTTAACTGTTGCTTCTGGTGGGATGCATCTGCAAATGGAAATGATAATACTCTGGGTTTATGTGATGCTTTTATTCTGAGGACACTTGAATATAGATAAAGGGTTTTGAGGTCTTTGGGGGATATACATAAAGAGTGCAAAAGTATTTTGACTTTTCATCTAGAAAGCCAACTATACCTTTTATGAATATCTAACTTTTAGATATTTAATTGCTTTGCTCATGAATGGAAACATATACTTTTTATTTAGGATTGAGTAAAAGGTTATTTTGTGAAAAATCCCAAAAGTCAATATTTTAAAATAATTTTATTATAGAAAATATTGACATTTAATGCCTTAAATATTTAATGACACTTGGTTCATATATGACTTTCATTCTTAAAAGATGTTCATTCACGTCTGGATTATGAGTGCAGAATGTCACATAGTGGCTTCATTGATGTATACATCAACTTTATTTAATCTTTTTTGTTTTTGTTATAAGGTTTGTTACTATGAGATTATAAAAGTGTATTAGTAAGACATAAAATGATATTCATTAATGTTTGAATTTTTAACCATCTCATGAAAGAACTTATGAGCAGTCAATTTAAGTGTTTTTAATGAAAAGAAAACCCTTTTTTCTACCTGTCACCCTCCACTGCATTAAAAAAAAAACCTTGTAACAAATATGCATAGTCAAGTAAAATCAATTACCTAATTAGCTGTCTTCAAAAATATATGTCTCAATCTGTCAAGAGGTGGATAATATGTTTCATTATTATCCTATGATTTGCAACCATACAGCATCATTAAGAGAATATTGTTGTTAAAAACGTGAGGTTTTGCATCAAGAAACAGTTAAGGATTGTCAGAAGCCCTCGACCATTTCACAAATTCAATCTAGATCTCTCTTGCTGTTCTAATCAATTTTGGGCCACAATATCAAGAGAAGGAGAGAGAGAGAGAGGGAAAGAGAGAGAGAGAGAGAGAGAGAGAGAGAGAGAGATCTGTAATCTGAGAGAGATGGACTCACTCAACAGACTGTTCATTCAACTGCCTGTCAGTGTAGAAAAAAGGCATTTTTTTCACCTTTTCCCTGTGTGGATAGTTAGGTTGATCTCTTTTGAGTAGTTGTCAATATATATGTCATTTTTTAAAATAAAATTTAATAATGCTTATTAAGGCTAATATGTTTAGCTGCACTAATGTTTTCTAATAAACACATAGAGAGTAAAAAATTCATGGCTATAAACTAGATTTCAAATCCAAATGCACACCGTGCTGCTTTTGACTATATAACCAAGTTGTTCCCCTTGGTAGAAGCCTATTCTAATTCCAGAAAAAGTACCCTGGAGGATTTATAGTAATAATATAAGTCTCACCTGGGATGAAATGATAAATCTCTGAGCTCCATTTAATACTGCTTTTAAAAAAAGACTAGATTTCATATGAGAAATTTGGGAGATAAAAAAGGGGAGAGAGATGTTGTGGTTCACTTTCACCACAGCAGAACTTGGTAAGAGTAAATTTGCATACCTTAAACAATAGTTTTATTTAGTTTAGCAGTCTTGGAACATTATATTAGAATTAGTCTTACAAAAGTGAGGCTACCATGGATTTCATAAATGTAATCCCAAGGCAAAAAAACAGTTATCCTAGGGCTTATTCTACTAAAACAACCATAGCAAACAGAAAGATAAATCTGGAAGGGTCATTTGGGTTAACCTAATCCAGCATTTGTTTTTGAGAGAAAAGAAAATGGGCCCAATGACTTGCTCAAGATCATACTATTATTAACTGGTAGAGCCAGGAAGAAAACCCAGATATTGTCGCTCCAAAGTCAGTACTTTTTTCTGCTACAACACACCAATGTGGTGAAATAGAAGAATTATTTTTTAAAAATTCATACTCTTTGATCTGATTAGCAGAGTGTACAGATTTGCCCTAAAAGTTATGAGCCTTTTACCAACCCTACTACACTCTTTGAATAGAAATGGTATTTTTAAAAAAACTAGAATGGTTGCCTAGCAACCTCAAAATAGTGAATTGTGTTCCCTATTATTGACCAGATATTCAAAATTCAGCACAATTATTGGACAACTAAAAAATAAGTACAGGTAGATGGCATGGTGGATTGAGCGCCAAGCCTAAAGTCAGGAAGATGAGTCTTCCTGAATTCAAATCTGGCCTCAGACACTTACTAGCTGTGTGACCCTGGGCAAGTCACTTAATCTTGTTTGCCTCACTTCCTCATCTGTAAAAAGAACTGAAGAAGGAAATGGCAAACCACTCCAGTGTCTTTGCCAAGAAAACCCCAAATAGGGTCACAAAGAGTCAGACATAACTGAAAAGCAACTGAACAACAACAACAACAGTAAGAACAAGTGGAGAACATGTGTTGTATGGTAGAAAAACTTGGTCTGGACTTAGGAGGCTTGGGTCATAGTCCTAGTCTGCCACTAACTGATTGCATAACCATAAATCAATCATCTTACTTCTAGGCCTCTGTTTCCTCCATCAGCAAAATGGGGATATTGGACTGAGTAATCTCTAAGATTCTTTCCTGCTCTAATATTCTATAATTCTAAGATTTTTCACGTTCAAAATATCAACACAATGGAAACTCTAGGAATGAAATTACATCTGAAAAGAAAAAGCTAATCCCTGTTTTACATCCATGGAAAATTGCATAATGGCATTTATTGATAAAATTCAGGAGTAGACATTGAGGAACTTAAATTCTTTTCCATGTATGACCCTTTATCATCAAGGGGACTAATAGGAAATGTAGCATTTCCCATCAGGAAAAAGGAACTGAATGATCACTGAAGGCAGATGCCATGAAGGACTGAGGAGCAAGGGAGGAGAAAGCAATTACTCCTGGGAACTTTGGATTCCCAGGGTGCTGTGAATGAAGCAGCCAATGACTTACTGATTGTGAAGGAAGGGCACTACTACCTCAGATTGAATGCAATCATGAGCAGTTGGAGCCTTGCCTAGCTTACTGACCTGCTTAAGGGGTGATCTTCTTGAAAGGAATTTGCTGGGTACTAGGACTTGGTGAATTTTTCCCCTTTCCTTTTCCTCCCCCTTGTCTACCTGACCACTGCCTGGAAAAGTGGTATCTCTTACCCTCAGGAGTTTCCTACTCTTTAAATCTTGTTTATTTTCAGTCTATAATTTTATAATGGGTTTTGTCTCCATTTGAAGAAACGCTGATTTTTATTTCATTCGGAACAAGTGTTTGCTATAAATGAGCATACCTCACAATGGGGAAGGACAAAGGGGAATCCCTGGACAAATGGCCCTACGTGTAGCCGTAAATCTATACTGGATTTCCAGGTCTCTTTTGGGACACAAAGGAGGGGCTTCACGTGCTTGGCCTATGACCTCAGATACAGCTTCTCTTGTGGTGATTCAAACCCTTTTTAAATGGTTCTTGGGGGTAAAGGAGAGGATCTTGGTAATCTCTATAATTATTTTTAAATAAAAAGAGGAGTATGAAAGAAAGAGAAGGGTAAATATTTGAGGCTCAAAAATCTTTGTATGACATTTTGTACAACAGCCTCAAAAGAATAGAAAAAAGAAATGTGACTATTTTCTATGCCCAGATGTTTCTTTTTTACAAATTGGAAAATAGATACTCTCATTTCACCATAAGCCAAGGTTTTCCATCAATTAACTATTAAATTTGTTCTTCAACAAGTCAAATCAATAAGCATTTATTAAGCATTCACTATGTGCCAGGAAAACCCCAAAAGGGGTCACAGAGAGCCTGACCGGACTGAAAAGGGACTAAACAATAACAACTGAAAACGTGCTAGGCAGTTATGCTAAGCCAGGTATACAAATATAAGCAAAAAGAAATATAGCCTCATGCCCTGAAGGCATTTATATTTTAATAGCAAAAGGCAACACATCAAAGGGACTTGAAAAGCAATGGGATGGGGGAAGGATGGAGGATGGAAAGAAGATAAACTCCAGGAGTAGAACCAGGTGAGGAATGAAAGAAGAAGTAAACATGGCTAGCCAGAGCTTCCTCACAATGGACATTCCAGAAGGAACTTAGTAATAGTAGAAGAAGGAGCCATAAGGGAAGATAAATCTGCCAGGGAAGGAAGATTGTTGGGAAATGGAAGAGAAGTCAGGAGAGGACAGGAATTTGGAAAACCAAGTTTATTTATGCCAGGGGATATTTTTCTATGAGAAAAAATATCTTTTGTAGGAGCATGAGATTTCATAAACAAGACCGCTGCATCAAGGTAGTAATACTTAATGGAGAAAAGAAGGGATGGCAAGCTGTAGGCCACAGGTGAACTGGGTCCTGAAACAACAGAGAATATGCTAAAATTTCTAAAATTCTGGCTTAGAGTGTCCTCTACTGGCATTCTTCATGTATTACAGTGCATTATTCGTATTTACCTGGTGTGAAATTCACAATTTTATTACAAACAAGGTTTAAATACTTATATAAACTTTTAATACTCGTTTGGGGAGAATATTTCTCATAAATTAATAATTTTGCATTTAAAAAGTTTATGGCCCACCTTCCTTTTTAGATTTCCCTTTTTCCTAATGTGGACCTAGTGTTATTTCATTTTTAGATGCAAGTGATTTACATCATAAGCTGAAAGCTAGAAATAACAAGAATTAATAATACAAATTGGCACACCTATTCAGAGAACAGTTAATAAAATTGGGAGAACTAAGAACATATCGATTAAAAGTAATTGCCTATTTTGGTAATGATGTTCTTTCAATCCTTCACCTCCTTTTATGCATTTCCTATGCATATTTCAAGACTTAGTTCAAACCAGAGCCATGTATAACTAGTTCAAGATAAATGTGGCTTTGATGCAGTGCCTTGACATCTGGCAGGGGTCTCCCTTTCCTGAAGGGATCATTTCTTCCATGCAATGCTCAGTCTTCTTGAAATTTATTTCATTCCATCAAGCTTTTTTTAAGCACCTGCTATTAAGCTAGGGATTGTGGCAGGAACCAGGGATAAAAATAGTACCTGTCTTCAAGGAACTTACATTCTACTATAAAGAAACAAGATGTATACAGAAAAAATCAAATATATACAAAACAAATACAATGCAATTTCAGGGGAAAGACACTAGAAATTGAGCAAGTTAAAAAAAAAAAACCTCTTGTGGAAGAGCTAGAATTTAGACTGAACCTTGAGTGGAGTTAGGTATTTCAGGAGGTGAAGGTGAGGAGGGAGAATATTCCCAGCATGTACAGATTCAAGAAGGTTTGCAAAACCAATAGTCAAGCATAAGAAAATATGGAAGGGAGTCAAGATGATAGAGTAAGAGGAAGCAGTAGAGTCTACCTCCCCACTATATCTCCTCTACAATGATCTAAAAAATATACCAGGTCAAATTCTGATTGGGAAAGATTAAAAAAAGTCATAATTAGTCATTTTTTTCCAGCCCAGTGTGGTTTAGGGAGACAGAGAAGTCTTCGGGCACTGGAAATGGGATCTGGCCAGTAGCACACGAGGGGGAAGCATTTTAATGCCCAGGTACTGAAAGATGTCAGGGACTGGACAAGAAGAAGATCCCAGGGTGCTATGTGGCGTCTCTGTCACCTACTACCATCATAAAACATTAAAATAGGACTTTAGTGGGATAGTATTATTTCAAATAAATGACAGGGATGGGGTGGGGTTTCACTCTTCCCAATTCTAATTTTTCCTAATCTCAAGTCTCAGGGAAACTTCATTTTTTCCCCATACTTTGCAACCCTCCAAACCCTCAAAATAGATTTCACCTCTTCCTTCTGTTTCCACAACGGGTCTTTCTAGGATTTATTAACTAAAGTATAAGTAATATGGTTTGAAGAGTAGTTTGAGTTCAAATATTAGAGGGCTACTAGATAGAAGGATTGGGCCTTCATTTGGTAAGCAATAGGGAACCACTGAAAGTTTTAAAGCAAAGAGATGACATGAAATATCTCTGCTTTGAGGGTCACTGTCACTAGCAGCTACTTTGGGATCATCTGAAGAGCCCCAAATGGTGTCAGAGGCCTTAGAGGGTTTTCTCTGGAAGTCACCAATGCTGTAGACACAAATGTGATTCCAGGACCACTCATTTTTTTCATATAGAAGAGTTGCTGTGGGAAGACATATAAGAAGATTGATCATCAGGGAATCCCAGGGTGGTAGGAGAGCACAATGGGAAAAAATGAATATTTTCTAAGACTAGGGTTTCCCTCAGGGGTTATTATGGGTCAGTGATTCATTATAGGTTCATGGATTTTGAGCTGAAAGGAAACTTAGAGGTCATCTAAGCTAATATCTTCATTTCAGAAATGTGAAAACTGAGGCTCAGAGAACCTTGACCGAGGTCACACAGTGAGTAGCAGAGACGGGATTTAAACCCAGGTCTTCTAACTCCACATGCATTCTTTACATCACACCACATTACTCCTGATCTTACTTATGTCATTTGAGGTAGCATCCATGTGATAACTAGAATCACCGAAGTTCAGAGTTGTAAGAAGCCCACTCCATTATAGAGCAAATGCTAAACTCTCTATCAGTAAAAAGAAAGTTGAGCATGTGCCACCCCTAATATATGTGTTTACTTCATTTTTAACCATATGCATGCACAACTGTACTAAGAATTATGCACATTACAAAACACACAAAAATAGACACTTTAAAAGGATAGAATATTTTAAAGATATTTTACCTTTTTGCTTTCACTAATTTTTAAATGACGATGTTTTTCATGAGAGTAATATGATTAAACATGTTTCTTTTTTTAAATCACATTTTAACACTATGTGACAATTCGAAGGTTTGACTCTAACTTCATTTTATCTGGTTTTAATGGGTGTCATAGCTGAAAAAAGATACCTTACAAAGATATAGGGATCCTAAGGGAATAAGTGCATTATTGGCTGTGCTTACAAAATCATGATACTCATTTATTTTCAGTCCTATCAACCAATTATGCCAAGGTTTTTGATGAAATTCAGTTAGCAAATTTCTATCATCCCTCCTTAGTCAGTTCTTGAAAATTAAAAAGAATGTGTTACATTTTTTTTTATTTTCAACAAATGGTTTCAAAACCCACTAAAGCTCTTCATTTGGAAGATTTGAAATTCCGTTTCCAAGGTGTTTTTTTAAGTGTAGCTATGAGATTTTTAAATAGGTGATACATTATTTTTAGCTGCCTAGAGAAGAAAGAGTAAGTATCCAGGAGGAAAAGATGATCAACCATATCAAATGCTGCAGAGAGATCAAGAATGAAGATTGAGGAACAGCCATTAGATTTGTCAATTAAGAGATCCTTGGTAACATGGAAGACAGTAGTTTCAGTTGAGTGAGAATTCAAGGATGATAAGAAGGGATTGAGAACCTGGAAGTGTGAAGGATGGTATTAAACTCAACAGGAAATTTCAGAAAAGGAATGTGTCTGAGGAGAAAGATAATGTAATGACATCCTCGATGCAAATTGTAAATGTATCCATGCTTACTTATCCTATGCTACTCAATCTTTCCCATTCAAAAATGAAAAGTGGGGGCAACTATGTGGCGCAGTGGATAGAGCACTGGCCCTGGATTCAGGAGGACCTGAGTTCAAATGTGGCCTCAGTCACATAACACTTACTAGCTGTGTGACCCTGGGCAAGTCACTTAACCCCATTGCCTAGCCAAAAAAAAATAAAATAAAACAAAATAAAAACAAAAATGAAAAGTGGTCTCCAGAGTGCAGAATTTGGTAATGAGGGGCATGTGTGGCAGCCACAGGGCTGATCTAGGGGCAAGGTATGGGAACATTGGGGTTGGTGGAGTGGACTAGTAAATTTCATCTGTGTATCTGCTTCTGGTGTCTGATATCTAGCAATAATAACAATAGCTAACAGTTATACATTTACTATATACCAGACACTATACTCAGCACTTTACAAATATTATCTCATTTGATTCTCATAGCCACCATGGGAGGTAGGTGCTACTATTATCCACATTTTACAGATGAGGAAACTGAGGCAAACAGAGGTTAAGTGACTGGTCCAGAGTCACACAGTAGTAAGTGTTTGAGACCATTTTTGAACTCAATTCTTCCTGATTAAAGGCTCAACACTCTATCTAATGTGTCACCTAACTGCCTGGGTCTGGGTTAAGTTGTTATTGCCCCGAAAGGTGCATGCCTGCCCAGCCTGATGAGGACAGCAGTAGAAAGTGGGTGGGTGGGGGAGTATTGAATAGGTTAAGGGAATGTTATAGTTGTGATGGGGACAAGCCCACCATCAGCTATTGTGGGATGAAGAAAAGGGTAGAGTTTAACCCATCTTTCTACCCTTTGATTCATTGATCACATTGTCTTTGGGGTCAGATCCCAGATTCCTTCAGGTCAGGCCACAGCCTGAACTATGGAGACTACTAGACTAAAAGATCCCTTTCAGCTATAATGCTTCAATTCTGACCTCAGTGATCTTCTAGCCTTGTGTCTGAACCAGGATCCCCACTACTATAATATTCGGTTTCTACCCGAAGTCCTCCAGAGATGAGAAATTTACCCCCCTGCAGAGGCTACCCTTTCCAACACAAGACATTATTTGTTAGTAATTGTTAAGAAGTTTGTTTGTTTTTAATTGAATTGAATTCTGAATCTCTGAAACTTCCATTCATTGCTTCTATTTCTTCCTTCTGGGACAAAACAAGACAAATTTACTTTTCAACATGACAGCTCTTGAAATATTTAAAGACAGCTGCTACCATATGTCCTCCAAGGCTTCTTCAACCAGTTTATTTTCTTCAGCTTCAACCTGTCCATGGCTCCCTATTCTGTACTATTCAATCTTCCCCACACAAAAGTGAGGGGGAGTTTCTCCTGAGGAGCAGCTGCCCTTGTGGCCTAAAAAAGCAAGCTGAATCTACTCTAGGACTGTCAGCTCTTGAGAATTTGTTGTTTGATATTTCCTTTGTAACTTGCAGCAAACAGTAGAGGAAAGGCATTTCTCCTCCTTAGCCCCCAACCAGGAGCAGAGATGGCAAGTTGCCTCAGGAGCACATAGTATGTGCAGCTAAAATCCAACCTTCTGCAAGAAGCCTTTTACAGATCCCACTTAATACTAGTGCTTTCCCTATAAGATTATCTCCAATTTATCCTGTATATATCTTGTTTATGCATAGTTGTTTGCATGTTCATGGACTCTCCCATTACTGTGAGCTCCTTGATATCAGAAATTGAGTTTTTTCTCCTTTCTTTATAACCCCAGCACAGTGCCCAGAACACAGTAGGCACCTAATGTTTGTTGACTTTACTTGTTGACTTCAACTGATTATCATCACTCATCCTGGTCACCCTTATTTGTATATGCTTCAGTTTGTCAATGCCCTTCCTAAAATGTGGTATTGTATTGTGGTACAATATTCCAAACGTGTTCTGATCAAAGCAGAAGAAAGTAGGATTACATCTCCCTCTTCTGGACACTTTCTATTTTTGCTGTTGAGTCATTTCAGTCTTGTCTGTCTCTTCATGACACCATTTGGGGTTTTCTTGGCAAATATACTGGAGTGGCTTGCCATTTCCTTCACCAGTTAGTTTTACAGATGAGGAAACTGAGTCAAAATGGGTTAAGTGACTTAATCAGGGTCACATAGCTAGTAAGTGTTAGAGACTGAATTTGAACTCATAAAGATGAATCTTTCTGATTCCAAGCCCAGTGCTCTATCTACTGTGCCATCTAGCTGCCATGTTTCTATCAATGTAGTCTAATATTTCAATTACTTTGTTTTGCT
Source organism: Vombatus ursinus (assembly GCF_900497805.2). Classification (NCBI taxonomy): domain Eukaryota; kingdom Metazoa; phylum Chordata; class Mammalia; order Diprotodontia; family Vombatidae; genus Vombatus; species Vombatus ursinus. Next base: position 20,972,843 of record NW_020954953.1, on the reverse strand, counting down.
GCCATATCACACTGTTGAGTTACATTAAGCTTACAACCCGCTGAAACTCCCAAATCTTTTTCACATGTATAAGGGGTGTGTGTAAGTGCTAGGTTTGTTTGACACATATAGGTTATGCATGTCCATATGGATCTGTCTAGTTGTGGTTCACAGGGAGGCAAGAGTAGACTATTTCTAGAATCTTCTTCCCCCACTTTTTCCAAGGAAGACTTTGAATCCTTCCAGGAGGGAAAGCAGGGAGCCAGAGGTTGGCCACTTTGCTCTCTTTGGAGGGAGAGAGTGTTGGGCTTGAATTCTATCTACCTAGTTCCTTAAATATTGTTAGTTTTGGGGAAATAATTTTTAGATTCAAACTACACTCCTGATTGCTATTCTTTAATGGTAAAAAGGGGCCCCAAGCTACATATTCGAGTCTTGACTCCTCACCAAATGTCAGTTCCACCATGAACATGTATAGCAAGTAACAAATAGAACTATTTATCCAAGTTGATAGCAAAACAGAAATCAGAGAAAATATACATAGGAGGATATGTAACAGACAATACACAGATTTATAGGCTCTCCCATTGGGAGGAGAAAAACTCAGCTCAACCAAGAGAGAGAAATTCAGAACCCATCCAAGGGGAAATTCCCCAAAGTCTCCAGTGTAGCAAAGCTAGAGATAGGGACGTGATAGAGATTGCTAGCTTCTCTACATGTTGGCTTCTTCCCAGAGTATTTTTCCCCTCATGGACCTCACCAGAAGTTGGAATTGTATGTCTTCTCTCTTGAAACTCAAAGTCAGAATAATTGAATCTCTTATCTCTAGCTCTCACCAACACTGAATGCCCCACACACATGTACATAGAACATTGAGTAATGAATCTCTACCAATGAGAAGAGAGTCCTATACAGTTGACCCTTTGAGCTAAATTGTCTAGTCCTCTCCCTCTCCTGTATTTTGTACATTTAATTTATTTTACTCCAAGTGTTGGACTTAAAATTTATCCCTATTAAATTCCATCTTACATTCAGTCCATCATTCTTAAATTCCATCTTAGATTCAGCCCAAAGAATTCTTTGACTCATGATTCTATCATTCAGTATATTAGCTATCCCTTCGAGCTTTGTGTAATCTGTAAATTTAATAAGCATAACATCTCTACCTTCACCTAAGCCGTTTATAGAAATGTTGACCAGAATGGAGTCAAGGCTAGTTATTTGAAATACCATTAAAGAACTCCATATAGGGTGAAACCAGTTTATTAATCATTATTTTGGGGGTCCATTCAAACAATTGTAAATCCACCTAACTCTACAATCATCTATCCCATATTTATCTACCATTTTAACAAGAAACTCATGAGGGATTTAGTCAAATGCCTAGTTGAAATCTAGCTGTACTGTTTCTATGGCATTCCCCAGATACAGTAGTGTAGTAGCATTGTTAAAAAAAAAAAAAAAAGATGAGGTTACTCTGGCATTACTTGTTCTTGAGAAACCCATGTTGGCTCCTGGTAAACACCTCTTCTTTTAGTATTTGCAAATCAAACCTTTAGCAATACAATCTAGAATATTTCCTGCTATCAAAGTCAAACTCGCTAGTCTACACAATAATATCCTATCTTTGTCTTCCCCCCTTTTTAATTTAAATATTTGTTACATTTTAAATTTTGAACTGTCTCTCTCCCTCCCCACCCCACTCTAGAGAAAGCCACCATTTGAAATACACACACATACACACACACACACATGTGTGTGTATACATATATATATATATGTATATGTATACACACACATATATACACCATACTATGCATACTTCTATTTATCAGTTCTATCTCTGGAGGTAGAGAGCATCTTCCTTCGTAGATCCTTTGTAGCTGATTTGAGTAATTATAATACTCAGAATAACTTGGTTGTTCACAATTATTTTTCAAACAATATTGCTGTTACTATATTCTATGTTCTTTTGGTTCTGCTCATTTCACTTTTCATTATTTCATGGAAGTCTTTCCATGTTTTTCTAAAATCAACCAGCTCATCATTTCTTACAGTAGTATTCCATCATAATCATATACTACAACTTGTTTAGCTGTTCCCCAATTGTTGGACATCCCCTCAGTTTCCAGTTCTTTGTCCACAAAGAGAGCTGCTATAAATATTTTAAAACATAGATTCTTTTCCTTTTTTCCCTGATCACCTTGGGAAACAGACCTAATAGTGGTATTGTTGGGTCAAAAGGTATACACAGTTTTGTAACTCTTTGGGTATAATTCCAGATTGTTCTCCAAAATGGTTGGCTAAGTTTGCAGCACCACTAACAGTGTACTAATGTCCCAATTTTTCCACTTCCACTCCAACATTTATCATTTTTCTCATCTATCACTTTAGCCAATCTGATAGGTAAGAGATGATATCTCAAAGTTGTGTAGGAGGAACCACCAGAAAGAGGAAACAAAACTCAACAGAAGAGGAAAAAAAAAAAGCAAATGGTATGTTTCGATCTGCATTCAAATTCCATAGTTCTTTCTTTGGATGTAGGTAGCATTTTCCATCACGAGGCCTTTGGAGATGTCTTAGATCCTTGATTGCCGAAAAGGGTTAAATTGATCAATATTAGTCATTGAACAACGTGGCTGTTATTGTGTACAACGTTCTCTTGGTTCTGCTCATTTCACTCAGCATCAGACCATACAAGTCTTTCTAGGTTTTTCTGAAGTCAGCCTGTTCATCATTTCTTATAGCACAATAGTATTCCATCACATTGATATACCACAACTTGTTCAGCCATTCCCCAATTGATAGGCATCCTCTCAATTTCCAATTCTTTGCCACCACAAAAAGAGCTGCTATAAATATTTTTGTACATGTGGGTCCATTTCCCATTTGTATGATCTCTTTGGGATATAGCCCTAAAAGTGCTATTGCTGGGTCAAAGGGTATGCACATTTTTATAGCCCTTTGGACATAGTTCCAAATCTCTCTCCAAAATGGTTGGATCATTTCACAACTCCACTAACAATGCATTAGTGTTCCAATTTTCCCACATCTTCTCCAACATTTATCATTTTCTTGTTTTGTCATCTAGGCCAACCTGATGTGGTACCTCAGGGTTGTTTTGATTTAGAGCATTTTTTCATATGACTGTATATAGTTTTGACTTCTTTACTGAAAAACTGCCTGTTCATATCCTTTGACCATTTATCAATTGGAGAATGACTCATATTCTTATAAATTTGACAAGATTCTCTATATATTTGAGATATAAGACCTTTATCTAAGAAACTATCTAGAAAAAATTTCCCCCCAATTTTCTGTTTTCCTTCTAATCTTAGCTACATTGGTTTTATTTGTACAAAATCTTTTTAATTTAATGTAATCAGAATTATCCATTTTATATCTCACAATGTTCTCTACCTCTCATTTGTAAATTCTCTTCATAACTCTGACAGGAATCTTCTAGTTTTCTTATGATATCTCCCTTTATATCTAGGTCATGTATCCATTTTGACCTTATCTTGGTAAATCATGTAAGATATTTATCTACACCCAATTTCTGTCAGATTGCTTTCCAGTTTTTCCAACAATTTTTTTTTTTACCAAATAGCATATTCTTATCCCAAAAGTGTAAATCTTTGCATTTGTCAAATACAAGGTTACTATAATCATTTACTACTGTATATTATATGTCTGCGGTCTTTCACTGATTCACCTTTCTATTTTTTTTTGCCAGTATCAGATAGTTTTGATCTCCATCCCCTTTTTGGTTTTTTTTTTAACAATTAATTTTCATTTTTTCTAGGCCTGATGTCTTGTATTCATTGAGGGCAGCTAGGAACTTTCATAGAGTCTTCTCATTTATCTTAGGGGTTTTTTTTTTTGTTTGTTTGTTTTGGGGCTAGGCAATGGGGTTAAGTGACTTGTCCAGGGTCACACAGCCAGTAAGTGTCATGTGTCTGAGGCTGGATCCGAACTCAGGTCCTCCTGAATCCAGGGCCGGTGCTCTATCCACTGTACCACCTAGCTGCCCCCTTATCTTAGGTTTTGATTTCCTGTTAACTATTTTTTGTTTTCTCCTTCCTGTTATGGACACACACACACACACACACACACACACACACACACACACACATATTTCATCTCTTAAAATGCAAACTCTTTAGCCTGTCATTTAAAGTCCTCCCCAGTATGGCTCCCACTTACCTTCCTAAACATTTCATATTATATTTCTTCATGCACATGTTCCAGTCCAACTGTTGATACTAATTATTCTCTGAATTTGACATGCCATCTAACTCAGTGGGGTCCACTCTGCCTGTAATCTGCTCCCACTTTATCTCTGCCCCTTACAATCTCTAATTTTCTTTAAGCCTCAGCTCAGCTGCCCCCTCCTATTTAAAGCTTTGATTGATTCCTAGTTAGAACTCTCTCCCTCCAAATTACTCTGTATTTACTTGTCTTTGTATCCCCTCAGTAGAATGTAAGCTGTATGAAGTCATAGGCTCTTTCATTTGTTTTTTGCATCCTTCATCACTTAATATGTATTTGTTGAATTTAAGTAGAAAAAAAAAAGCAAATTAATTAGTTCTGCCTTCTTTCTGCCATCCATGTCAAACAACAGTCTCATCCTTTCTTTGGCCTTTCTCTTGACACCAAATAAGCTCTGTGTATGTGTGTGTGTGTGTGTGTGTGTGTGTGTCCCCCTAGCATTCATTGCCAGCTTCAGCTCATTCTGAACTTTAGTATTCCTGACTCTATTTTTTTTTGGAGGCAATCAGGGTTAAGTGCCTTGCCCAGGGTCACACAGCTGGCGTCTGAAGCTGGCTTTGAATTCGGGTCCTCCTGACTCCAGGGCCAGCGCTCTATCCACTGCGCCACCTAGCTGTACCTTCCTGGCTCTATTTTTACATGACTACGTCATTCCTTTATATTTATTATCCGTGACCTGCCCTTGATTTCATATCTTTTTCAAATCAAAGTTGGTCAGTGAATTCCATGCGCATCCACATTTGTCTCTCTAGATAGAGATCCCTGTTCTTTCCCTTGCATTTGCATTGTTCGAGTTTATTTTTAAGAGTATACCATTCCCTTTAGAATTTCAAGCCCGGGAATTCCCTATTCTTTCTCTGACTTCTTGGAAATCTGCTTTCCCCTGTTCTCAGGTACGTGTCGAACTAAGCCCTGACTTTCCCCTCCTACAAACTCCAAGCTGGGTTTGTTAGCTTCCTCTCAAAGCTCCCATCTCTCCTTTGGTGACCATTTTCCCCCAATGGCCCAACTCTCAGTAGAGCAACAGCCCTGTCTATTCCCCTTGCTTCGATGCATTGGAGCCTCGAAGTAGACATAGAGTACAAAGTAATCCAACTAAAGAAATAAAAAAAAGTTTGTTTACCGCTACTCTCAGAAGGATGATAGAAGGCTTAATCATCTGCCTTTGTTCTTCCTAAATACAGGTGTCCTTATGATTAGAATCTTCTGTAGTGTTTGAGAAGCAGAAAAACATATTTCAAGGCAGAATAAGCTTTCTTCCTTTTCTTAAGGTTCCATTTTCAGCACTGAACTTTGAGTGAGTAAGAGACAGGGAGTCACAGAGATTAATTATAGAGGAGTGGCGACTTTTCTTGCCGCTGCTGTCCTGCTCCAGCAGAGACCGGGGATGATTGTTGGTGACCTTGTCAGAGTCACATTCCAACATCTGTTTTTCTTACTGCTACTAATAATTCCTTCTACACTGTACCTACCCTATTCTTTTCAAGCGACTGCTAATCTTAGATTCTTACTTCAGAGGTTTGGATGCTGCTAGCCTAGAGAAAAATATCAAATAAAAAAACACACTAAGGAACAGAAAGTAAAAAATTACAACAACAAAATGTTTAGTATTATTATTCTAAATATAAAGTTCTAAAAGAGGCTTTTTTTATTTCTGTTCCCCAGAATTTCCATGTTATAGAAAGCTATTGGAAAAGAACTTTAGTAGAAGTTTTTTGTTTTGTTTTGTTTTGTTTTTAAATGCAGGATAATCCACTTCAGCTAGCTCATTACCATCTCCAGGCAAGAATCTTTTTCCTTGCCGGGTACCTTTGTGACTACCGGAGTTCTTTGTGATCAGACATCTTAAATGGCTTCAGTAAGATTTGAGACATTCTCAGAACCTTACAACACTCAGAATGAGGAAAGCCTTATTTTATGCAGTTTTTCTTGGGGACCATACCTCATATTCCCAACTTGGACTGTTTAGAATACTTTCCTAATAAAATCCTACAGTTGTATTGTTCTGAATCAAACTTGTCTTTCCAGTTAAATATTAGTCATAGCATATTAGTCATAGGTTTAGAGTTAGAGGAGATCTTAATTTATAATTGAAGAAACTGAGGACCAGCCAGTAACAGAGACACTGTAGTGGTTTGCCATTTCCTTCTTCAGCTCATTTTACAGATGAGGAAACTGAAGCAAACAGGGTTAAGTGAGTATTGATTATGTCTGTGATTATCTCAACCCATTTAGTACGGTATATTTTTTGTAAAAAGCCCCCAAATAGAAATTGATGGCCAAAATGGCTGCCACAAATTTAATAAAAGAGATTGAGTGTCTATGAAGCTCTGCTCCAAAGCAATTTGTTCAGAGGTTCCATCAAAATTCAGAATGAGTTCCCTTTGGAGACGATATAAATGGTGACTTAAAAGATCTTTTCACTTTCAAATTAGATATTTCTGGATGCTGTAAGAAGGATCTTGGGCAATTTTCTGGTTAGTTTCAAAGAAACAGGATGGAAAGAATATCTTCTTGGGGGAGAGAATACACATTACCTTGCACACATAGTAGGCAAATGATGAATGAATGAGTTAGTGAAGAATATTGGGGTTGGGAAAAATAGGAAAGCAAGATTAAGGAAGGAAAATTATAAAAGAGAAGACTCAACTGTTTCCAAATTATTTGTTAATATTTCTTTAATGCTATATAGTCCTCAAACTGAGTTCTGAAATTTCTGGAAGGTTATAGAAGCTTATAAAGCAGAATGATGCCTTAACTACATACTTAAGTGCTTAATTAGGTTGCCATTAAATTGTTTTACTTTAATCCATTTTGACATGTGTTCATATAATTCCTTTCCTTTTTAAAATGAGGATTGTTTTGATTCACTTAGCTTTTTACAACACACTGAATTTCTAATGACACCCCTTACAAATAATTTCCAGTAACTGAATATGAAACATTCTTCCCCCTGTAGTCTATTATACCAAATGTGTTGGAAGACCAATAATCTGGAATCAGCATGGTTGTTGCATTTGAACTCAATTCTGTCCTCTTCTAATTTCGTCTTCATTTGCATTTTGTAGTCAATATGTATATCGTTCTCTTGGTTCTGCTTTCTTTGCTTTGTATCAGTTAATACACATCTTCTTATATTTCCCTAAATCCCTAATATTCATTATTCCTTATGGCACAATGATATTCTGTATCTCTCACATATCATAACTGGTTCAACTCAGCCCTAAATAATGGGCACTTAGTTTGCTTCCAGTTTTCTGGAATTATATGCTTGTTTATCCACAGTAGGTTGGTATTGCAAAAAAAGTGAAATAGTGATCAGAGGCTACCCTTAAAAATAAAAAAAACAAAAGAATATTAAGCTGTCAGCACCCCTTTTCTTTATCTTAGCTTTTATATATTCAACACAGATTTAAAGACAGAATGACAAATATTGTATATGGAAATCTGAACTATTGCTGGACGATGTGTCCTTTAATAATACTTTTGTTCATCCTTTAATGGCTTCTGGATCTCACTAAGCTGGGTATAATTCCTGGAGTCCTAAGAACCAGTATTCTGATAGTCATGTAAGGCAGTCTACATTTGTTGAGACTTCTCTGAAGTGTCTATGAATCCACAAGTTGCCCAGAGTAATTACCTTCCAAATTCATATGCCTAGAATTTGTAGGTGCAAAGGGCATAGGCCTGGGTAAACACCAGGCAATTAAAAGCCCCCCTGTTTCTTGTTGGATGCCATTTGGTAGCAAACCAAAGTACTATGGTATCCTTACTGTGCTAACTGAGAGGTATTGTCCTTTTAATGCTTTAAGACGTCTTTAGGGGCAGTTAGGTGGCGAAGTGGATAGAGCACCAGCCCTGAAGTCAGGAGGACCTGATTTCAAATCCGGCCTCAGACCAAACACTTGACACTTACTAGCTGTATGACCCTGGGCAAGTCACTTAACCCCAATTGCCATAAAAAATTTAAAAAAAAATTTAAAAAAAACTTCTTTAGATGTCAGACTAACATTAAGTAAAATAAAGAATACAGTTCACACCAACTAATAGTCTAGAAATCTGTTTCCCAAATGATCATGAGGAGCTAAGGAAGGTGAAACAAGACCATTTCTTATTTTTGGTGGTAGGGACATTTCTTTTCAGATTCTCCTGTTTCTGTCATCATGTTCAATTTGTGGGGAAATCTGTGTTTTAAATAGTAAAACTTCACAGTGATCTTCATGCAGATAGTCAATATGACAATGAGGTTTATTATTTATGGCAATTTAAGGGGAATCAGTTTCAGAAGAGGAAATTAGCTCTAGCAGCTCTGATAACAAAGAGAAATTAGAGGAAAATAAATATCAGAATAAAATGGAGAGATTGATCAATGTGGTCACTCTGATTCAGGCCAAAAAGTCAAGGAGAGATATAAGACAAAGCAGTGCAATGCAACCCTCAGCTTTTAAGGTGGATACCATTCAGATTTCATAAAATCAAGCCCATGAAAGTGGAATTTGCTTTGCCAGCTTGCAGGTGAAGAAATAAAAAAAAGTATACAGAACATCCTATAGAAAAGCACATTTCATGTATTTTTATTCTTTGAAATAAAATAGTGGGTGATATTATAAACCTGCATATAGCCACAAATTTAGGATAGAAAGCTCAAATGGAAGAAAAATAGTCAATTGGTCATTTAATCAATTTGACCTTAATATTGTATACCTTTATGTCTTCCATGAATCCAGAAAGATTATAGACCATAAGGGCCATATGCTTTTATTTACAACTAGGTCCTGATTAGTACTCATAGTAAATTCCCTGAAGTTATTGCATCATTTGAATTTGTACTGCATATTTCCATTTGACTAGAACCAATTATCATTCTTTACATAATTATAATTTTTAACAGTATGAATTCAAATACCTGCAACTACTTCAGGAGTATCTCTAGCCCTAAGAGGAAGTATTGCACAGTAGAGAGAAGGCTAGTCTAAGATAATAATAAATAATATATATTATATACATAATATATATTAATCCTTAATATAAGGATTTGTTCTGTAAAATTTGGACTCAATGAAAAGGCCACACCCAAGGACCTAGTAGGCCACATGTGGCCTTGAAGCTGTAGGTTCTCCAACCCTGCAAGAATTTAAAAGCAATAATGAAACATATTTTCTTGGCAGAGAGGTGGAGGACCATGAGAACAGAATATTGTACACACTGTCAGATTTGGTCTGTGTATGAGGTATTTTTGCTTAACCATATTTCTTTGTTACAAGGGAGAGTTTAATTGGTAAGTGTTAGAAAAGTGATAGTCTCAGAATTGTCATGTAAAAACAAAAGGCATCAATAAAAAATTTTTTAACAATGCTTTTAAAAATTCAAGTGAGTGCCTTAGACAAAGCCCTAGTTACTGCTCTGGGCAGGACTGATGTTTACTTCAGCAGCTTCTACTTAAGCCTAATCCCTAATAGGGCAATGTTGTGAATTATGCATAAAGTCCTAACTCCTTTTATTGATCATTATCAGTTCACTCCGGAGGAGGGAAGGAAGAAAACATAGGAGTATAAGAGGCAATGGGGGGGCATCTAGGTGGCGCAGTGGATAGAGCCCTGGCCCTGACGTCAGGAAGACCTGAGTTTGAATCTGACCTCAGACCAAACACTTGACACTTACTAGCTGTGTGACCCTGGGCAAGTCACTTAACCCCAATTGCCTAAAATTTAAAAAAAAAAAAAAAGGTAATGGGAGGGATAAGTACTCTCTGTCAGAGGTAGTGAATAAGAACAATGTCAGATATAGGTGCTTTCAAGAGAGGTCTTGACTCAGACTGAAGTAAAAAATGAGAGGGTTCAACTACCTTTCTCTTCTTTAAAAAATAAATTTAGTTTTTTCAATGATTAGGCATCCATTTTTTCTCTTTCCTACCTCCCTCCACCTTCTTGGAAGGAAGATAAGAATAATATGTAAAGAAAGAAAAAGGATGAAAGAAAGAAATAGAAATAGAAAATGAGAGAAAGAGAAAGGAAGAAAGAAGGAAGATACAGAAAAAAGATAAAAAGAAAGAAAAAGGAAGGAGTAAGAGAAAGAAGAATTATAGAATTTATGTATCACATAAGCACAGTAAGGCAGAACATATTTCCCACACTAGTCACATTCAAAAATAAATTTCTTATTTCTGCATATTCGTACATCATCAGTCTGTCCTAAGGTGGGCAATATTCTTTTTTTTTTTAAACAGTCCTATGGGATCCTGGCTGGTCACTTAGTTGATTAGAGTTCTTAAGTCTTTCAAAATTGTTCATTATTCTAATATTGATGTTATAGTATAAATTGTTCTGGTTCTCCTCACTTCATTCTGCCTCATTCTTCTTTTATACTCCCAGTTCTGGTGCTATAGCCCAGAAGAGGCTCCTCAATTTTGTTTGATGAGTTTTCAGCAATATAGGTGCCTGATCACAGGTCCCCACCTCTTTCTCTCTTACCTGCTTCTGCTGACTTTTGTAAGGAATTTGATGTCCTTACTTAACTTTTTTTATTGTAAACTAAACAATCATCAACAAATATGAACATTTTCATGTTCCAATAAATCCAAAAAAGGGCTTATAGTTCTATCTAGCTCAAGATTATGTGACCTGGTTTGAGTGAAAGAGTAGGCAGGGTCTCAGGATTTGCCTTCTTGACTTTTCTTTTTTTTCCCCACTTCTTCTTGACCAATAGAATCATGACATCCTAGTGCTGTTTATCCTCTTTTGCCAACATTTTATAAGAGCTGTCTCTTAGCCCCGTTCCCTCTTTTTTCCCCACATTGTTGAGCTTCTCTTCTTTTCTTTTCTCTTTCTGCTTAGAGTAGACAAGTTCATGTGGCCATGTTCGAGCAGGCCCACCTGGGCCAAGTATAAAGGTATTGGTCCATTGTGCATTACGTATTTTATATACTTAGAACTATTGTTAAATATTCTATTTTATTAGTAATTATATATTTATATGTGATTGAATTAATAGTTCATCCTTTTACTGATAAAATTTGCAGTAAACAATTGACTTGAAAAAATGTTTTTGCCAATGAAATTAAATTTCTTGAAGTAAACAATCAGAAGTTAAATGAGAGCTGTGGAAGAAAGAATTGAAGAGGAAATTAACAATTTGGCACAAGAGGTATAAAATCTTGCTCAAGCAATCAACTCCCTGAAAATAAGAATGAACCAAATAGAAGGCAAGGACTCCATGAGACAATTAGAAATATTAAAGCAAAGTCACATCTAAATAAAAAAGGAAAAGAAAAGGTAAGGTATCTCATGGCAAAAAAACAACTGACTTGGAAAATAGAGAACACATTTCAAGAAATCTTAAAATTTTCACACAGTTAGGAGGATGTCTACCCCAAGCATGTGAAGACTTTCCACTGGCAGAATGAATGGATTAGAGCAATTTATTCCATCAGCTATGAAGGTGGCTGAAGCAAGTGTTGTGGAGCGTGTAATCACCAAGGTCATCCACTGCATTCTAGGCCATCACCAATCATCTTTGACTTTTGTGTTACCACTCTACTTCAATGACTCTAGAGGAGAGAATGAGGCAGACAACTTCCAGGCAACTCTGCCTCACTTAAATCTAATTCACATATGGTTCAATGACATCCTGTGATGTCATTGGTCCTCTTTGAAAGCAAAGGACAAACAACAACAGTATGTTGTATTATGGTATAATCGTGCAGCACACTCCTCCTTAAACAAACATTTGAATTTCTACTACTGTCAGGGTAGTTAAGTGTTAAGTGCTAAGGGATAGGGCAGGGACTCAAAGATAAATAAGATCATCAGGTCCTGCTCTCAAAGAGCTTGAAGTCTAGGAGAGGGGTGACTAAATAGTTCATCAACCCATAATCAAACTACTGATTTTCCAATATTTTGTTAGGTTTCCTGTTACCAACTACATTAGAAGCATTTCCTACTTTGCATAACTTAACAGAGCATGAGCTCTGTTGACAAAGGATCACCTCCTTGATTATTGGACTAAAATTCAGTAGACCTGATTTTCAGTCCTGCCTTTGTCCCTAACTTGAACCAATTTTTGAGGGAAGAAGTAGACCTTTATGATGCCACTAACTCCTCTATTTTGCCCTTGGGCCCATTCTTTCCTTGTATTTTCATCAGATTATCCCTTTAATCATTCCCTTCATAATTTTCAAGCTCTCTTTACCCAAAGGTTCCTACAAATATGTTTATATCCCATCAATCCTTTAAAAAAAAATAGGGAATGGCTGAATAAATAATGATATGCAAGTATAAAGGAATTTTATTGTGCCATAAAAGATGAATATGATGGATTCAGAGAAATATAAAAAGACTTGTAATAACTGATAGGAAATGAACAGAACTGAACAGAACCAGAAGAAAAAAAATCTATGTGACAACCACAATAATAATATAAGAGGAAACAACCTTGAAGAATATTAGAACTCTGATCATAGCAACAGCCAATTAACACTTCAAAAGGCTAACAATGAAATACTCTACCTCTTGGCTGAGAAGTAATGGTGTATGGATAAAGAATGAAGAATGCGTTCTCATATGTGGTTAATGTATTGGTTTGTTTTGCTTGGCAATAAGTATTTGTCATAAAGGAGGACTTCTACTAGGGGAATCTAGAGGAAGGTGGGTTCGTATGTAGAAGTAATAGGCATGAAAAAGAAGATTATCCATAAATATTGTTTAAATATGCAGAAGAAAGTGCAGGAGACCTTGGAATTTATTAGTGCCTTGTTAAACAACACACATTACTTTAAAATTGCAAACTGTATATAATGTTAGTTTTTTCTTTTTTTTTTAATCAAAACATTTGAGTGTCTTGTACAAAAAAGTTTCCAGTCATAAAATGTATATTACAAATCATTGAAAAAGACATTTGGCATGCTTGTATATTCTAAAAAAATTTTTTTTAAATGATATAGTCTACATTATCACATAGTTCTCAGATACTCTGTACCATTCTTTGCCATCTCAAAAAGAGCTATAAATATTTTTGCACATTCTTGGAGTTTGTTTTTGATAATACTAATCCCTCCCTTTAACTATCCTCCCTCTAATTCCTCCTTCATTCTTCTCCCATTTTCCTATTAAGTGATGTATTTTTGTACTTAACACTGTATTTTCCCTTTCTTTGACCATTTCAGAGAAGAGCTAGGTTCAAGTGTTACCTGCTCTCCCTCAACCTCTTCTTGTTTGAATAGATGTCTACTTGGTACACCTTAGTTTTGTGGGAGACTTTTCCCCAACCTTTCCCTTTTTACCTCCAGGATATCGCTCTTCCCCCATCTCTCTCCCATTTTTAAGATCATCAGGATATAACAGAAGCACTCCCAGGCCTTCCTCTATGATCCCTGATGATAGCGTTTGATGGTGACATATGTATCATGTCCCTGTGATATCCTTATTTAGTCCTTTATTGTTGTTTGTGTTTACCTGTTTATGTTTTTCCTAACTCCTATGTCTGAACTTCAAAGTTTCTACACAGCTCTGGTCTTTTCATCAAGAATGCTTGGAAGTCCTTTAATTAAAGATCTGTTTTTCCCCCTGTAGGATTATACTCAGATATACAGGGTAAATTATTCTTGGCTATAAGTCTGCCTTTAGAATGTAGTATTCCAAGCTTTCTGTTCTTTGATAGTGGTGGCTACAAAATTGTGTTTGATCCTGACTGTAGCTCCTTAGCACTTGAGTTCTTTCTTTCTGACTACTTTAAGTTTTTTTTTCTTTGTCCTGGAAAACCTGGATTTTGGCTATAATGCTCCTGTAACTTCGCATTTGGAGGCTTTTTTCAGAAAGTGACTGGTAGATTCAGTTTCCACTTTGCCCTCTAATTCTATGACCTCCAGGCAATTTTAAGATTTCTTGAAATGTGTTCTCTATTTTCCAAGTCAGTTGTTTTTTTGCCATGAGATACCTTACCTTTTCTTTTCTTTTTTTATTTAGATGTGACTTTGCTTTAATATTTCTAATTGTCTCATGGAGTCCTTGCCTTCTATTTGGTTCATTCTTATTTTCAGGGAGTTGATTGCTTGAGCAAGATTTTATATCTCTTGTGCCAAATTGTTAATTTCCTCTTCAATTCTTTCTTCCACAGCTCTCATTTAACTTCTGATTGTTTACTTCAAGAAATTTAATTTCATTGGCAAAAACATTTTTTCAAGTCAATTGTAAAGTTTTGCTTCATTTCTTCTGGGAATTCTAGTTGAATTTGTGCCCATTCTATGTTTTTCTTTGAGGCTTGGCTTATAGATGTTTTGGAGTCATTCTCCTCTTCCGGGTTTGCCTTGAGCATCCTTCTTACCATAATAGCTTTTTATGATGAGATCCCTTTTTTATTTGCTTAATCCAGCCTACTTTCTGACTTCAAACTTGATGTTAGGAGGGCTAGGCTATGTGCATTTCTAGAGGAAAGGTATGGGCTGGCACTGTTACTGATTTCCTGGGGATATTGAGTGTTGTGTTCTAGGATCTCAGGAAAAGCTTAAGCTGGGGACATTTCAGTTTTCATTGTTCCCAAAGTGGTCTGATTCAGATAAAATCTGATTGCTACACAAACCCCCATATATGAGTTCTACACATTCCTGATCTGCCTTAGCAACAGTAGGCTGCTGCTGGACTCAGCCACCATCAGCCAGCTGGAAGGTCTGCTGGTTCAGACAGACTTCTTTGGTCTGGAATTCTTTCCCTGGTTATTCCTAGTCAGGCTTCAGAGTCACATGGCTGGTGTTTGCTTCTGAACTTGTTCCTTTCTCAGTGCACGAGCACGTCCCTGCCTGAGAACATCACATCTGAGCACAGGTGCCCCACTCAGTCTGCCCTGGTTCTGTCACCAAGAACTGGGTAGTGGGAAACAAAGCTGCCAGTTTGTATCAGTCCTCATCAAGGTGCCTCCTTTTGGGCTCAGAGATGTCCTGGTAAGGCTCTGAGAACTCTACTTGTCCTGGTGAAGAGCCTCTCCTAGTGCTGGAATGATCTGCATGGTCCAGAAAAAAAAAAAGACCTATCACCGTTAGCCTTGGATATTCCTATCAGAATTTGCTCTAGTAGTGTTTTCTAGATTGGTTTAGAAGAGGGTTTTTTGTTTTGTTTTATTTGTGAATGGGGTGGTGGTGGTAGTAGTGTGTGCCATATTGCTTCTTGCTTCTGTACTATCTTTGCTCTGTCTCTGTTTCTCCTCAGCCCCTTGCAATTTAGGTTCAAACCCCACCACTCAATTGAAACTTCTCTCTTCAGGGTTACCAATGATTCCTTTATTGCTAAATCCATACTTCTTAATCTCCTCAGCATTTGACACAGTTTCACATTGCCCTCCCCGCCCCACCTCTCCTTTTCTGGATCTCTAGTCTAATACTTCTTCTCTCCCACACTTTCCTTCAGAGCCTCCCAAGCACTGAGCTAGCTCTGGAAATGTGTGCATCAACCTCATTATCAATGTGTACATCCCTGGTAAGTGAACTTATCCATAGCATTCAAAACTTTTCCTTTTGCTGTAACCAATGGTTCGATGTGTGGGTGGTGTGTGGTCGCTGATAGAGCACCTGTATTTTCTTGGTGTTCATTGTTAGGCCAAAATTTGCACAAACAGCAGAGAATCAATCCATACTTTGTTGCATCTCAACTTCAGAGTCTACATTGAGTGCACAATCATTTATCATGCACCAACACTCCCTCTACTTTGGTCTTGGCTTGTAGCCTTTTCAAGTGGAAGAATTTACCATCAGTGTGGTAGCTGACCTTGATACCACCTTTGTCTTCACTGAAGGCATTGGACAACATAGCTGAAAACATCATGCTTTTTTCCCCCTCTGACTGCCCCCTCTTTATTTTTAAATTTATTTTAATTTATTCACAATCACTTCCATAAGCTTTTGAGTTTTAAATTTTTCTCCTCCTTCCTCCCTGCCTCCCTTCCCAAGATGGCGTGCAATCTGATATGGGCTATACATATACATTCCTATTAAACATATTTTCACTTTAGAAAACATCATGCTTTTTAAAAAGCATGGGAGAAAGCACACAGCCTTGTTTCACTCCATTGGTGACTGGGAAAGCATGAGAGCATTGTCTGCTATCCAGAACCCAGGCAAGGAACTTCTCCAGGCAACAAAATTGGCATCATTTTCCATAAGCCCTCATGATTGACAATATAAAGGCCTTGGTCAGATCTACAAATGTTGTGTATAGACCTCTGTTCTGCTTCTGGTATTTGGACCACTCAGCACGGCATGCCCACATCAGAGAAGGTGCTGTACTCTAAGAACAAAGCAGAATTGGAGCTGCTTGAAAGAAACTCAAGATGCACAAATTTAGAGAGTCTACCCCAAAGGTTCACACAGACTATTTGTGCCCAACCTGTGGTAGAACATGCCAAGCTCATATTGATCTGATCAGCCACATTCAGACACACTGTAACTTGACTCAAGCATAGTGAGGTCATTTTGGTCCTCTTTGAGAATGAGGGACAACACAGGTGTTTGTTAACACTGTGCTTTTGTGATTGTCTTTCTGTCTGATAAGTCTTACTCTGTTTCCTTTGCAGGATAATCATCCACATCCATTTCTCTATGGCTGGATATACCCTCCTCCTTCTCCTAGTTCTTTTTACTACACATTCTTCCAGTGATCAATAACCATTAGTTCAACTATCAACTCTATTAGAAAGACTCCCTAATCTACATTTCCGGTCTTTATCATCTTTCTCTGAACTCCAGCATCTCCAAATGCTGGCTGGTCATCTCTATCTGGATGTCCTATAGGCATCAAGGCCAAAACTGATCTCCTCTTTCTACCTAAATCTATTCCTCCTACTAATTTTCCTATTCTGTTGAAAATATCACCATTCTTTCAATTGATCAGGTTTATAATATAGGAATCAACATCTTTTTACTTTCACTGATGCCCCCATCTTAGATTTTGTCAATTCTAGCTCCATAACGTCTCTCTTACCAGGACCCTTCTCTCTAATCATATCACAATCACTCTAATTAAGGCATTGATCATCTCTTCACTAGAAATATAGTCTCCTAATTGGTCTCCCTACATGCAGCCTTTCTCTTCTCCAATATATCTTCCACAGAGCTGCCAAACTGATATTCCTAAAAAACAGTCCTGACCTTGTCAGTACCCTAATCAAGAAGTTTCAGTGGATTCCTATTACTTGTAGGATAAAATTCAAATTTAAAGTCCTTCACAATATGGCTCCAACTTATCTTTCTAAGCCTTTTGGGTATTGCTCCTATTCATACACTGTGTTCTAGCCACACTGGCTTACTTTCTGTTCTCTTGAAAAGATCTCCTGAGTGTACTGCAGGATTTTTTTTTTTAACATTGGGAGTGAGTTGACCTTGCAATAGCTATACAAAATTGAAATTGAGCTAGGATGAATTATAATTTATTTATATTTTGAGGCAGCACAGCATAGTTGCTAGAAAGCTGGCCTCTGAACTAGAAAGATTTGGGTTTAAGGCATGCCTCTTTTTGTGAGAGAAATTCTGAGAGATCAAGTTCTGAGCCCAATTAATTTATTAGTTAGGCTAGTAGTAACCAATAAATTGGATCAGTGCCCTCTCTTGATGGCCAAAGACCTTAAGTGAGGGTTGACAGGGTCTTTTATAACAATTGCAAACTTTGAACATGGGTGTGTCTTCTGATTGGCTGTCAATGACATACTCAGAATTGAGATCACATCATTTGGACAGCCTCTTCTGAAACCCCCTTAATTACAGCCAAGAGGAGTCATAAGACAAAAGGTTCTCAGGTGTTGTGAGTTACTGTGATGGTTTAAACTGATGAGATTTGACCTTTTAGGTTACTAAAGTTTCCCTAAAAAGTGGGGGATGATGGGTGGGGTTACCAAGGTGAAGATAATTATCTTTAGGCAAGTTTCTCTGGGATGTAAGTGGTGGGTGAAGTTTACAAGGGGAAGGAACCTCAAAGGGAATGTTAGATCTAGGTTGATTAAGTCTCAGCAAAAGAGACCTATTGTTGGCTAATCAATGCCAGAGTGATTTGGGGTTAAGGCTGGTCTCTAAGAAAGATTGATTTAGGGGCAGCTAGGTGGTGCAGTAGATAGAGCCCTGGAGTCAAGAGGACCCAAGTTCAAATCTGGCCTCAGACACATAATACTTACTAGCTGTGTGACCCTGGGCAAGTCACTTAACCCTATTGCCTGGGGGGGGGGGGGGGGCAGGGAATTGGTTCAGAATGACTGTAAATAGCAGTTGTTTCTATTTTGGCCAGAAACTCCCAGACTGATTTTTAAAAATTTTTTAGATTTTTAAATTTTTTTGACTAGGTAAAGAGGCAATTTTCTGCATCATTTCTAATTAAGCCTTAATCACTGAATGATAGCTGCCTCAGTCAAACTGAGACCTGTTAAAAGACCTTAGCTTGAAAAGGCCAACGTCCCCCTCTGCATCCTGGGCCATCTCCAGTTGTCCTGATCTATATCTGGCCGCTGGACCTAAATGGTTCTGGAGGAGAAAGTGAGGCTGGTGACTTTGCATAGCCCTCCCTTGCTTAAATCTAATTCATTTGCATGTCATGGCATTACTTCCCTAATGTTATGGTTGTCTCTGAGAACGCAGGACAAAGAACAACAGTCCATAGATCTAGAATGCTTTCTTCCTAAGTAAGATCTTTTCAAACTACCTGGCTTCCTGCAAAGTCTTGCTTAAGCCTTTACTGATTGTTATTTTACTCCTGAGAAAAATTACTTTGTATTTATGTTGTATTTACTTATCTGTGTACATGTTACATTCCCCCACCACAGCAGAATGGAAGTTCCTTCAGTATGGTAGAGATTTTTGTCTTCCTTTCCACCTATTAGTAAGGTGCCTGGCCCATAAAAGGAATTTAATAAATGCTGGTTAGATTGAAGTGAACATAAGGCAAATAATCTGACTTCTCTGGGTCTTTTCCCTTATTTGCTAAATGAGATGGCTAGACTAATGATCTCTAAGGTCCTTACATCTCTGTGGGTCTATTTTCTGTTCCTTTTAGTATAACAGAGAAGGAATGAGATTTATAGAAAAATGAAATATAAGACAACACAGAGTTCTTTTCAATTGCTCTAATCTGTTCCTGTAATGAGATACTGAGTCTACAGAAGAAATACTTAGGATCAAAAGGAATTTCTTAAATAACTTACAGTGAAATCTCTACTTTTGAAAAAGAAAAAAAGAAACACCACCACCAAGACATTTGTCAGACTACTTAAAGTATCCAAAATGAGATAACTACCAATGATAAATAGCATCAGTTACAACTGGGGGAAATCAGTTATCTTCTAATTAGCAAGTTTTACCCAAATCAGGCTTCTTGCTGGGCATGCTCAGCACTTCTCTTGGCAGTTAATGCAAACAGCTGTGCTAGTGGAATAGGCTACTGAAAAGCAGAAACTTTTTTTTTTTTTTAAACACCACCTTACATGCTTTCTTTGCCACTCTTCTAGCTTAGAGGTGTGAAATTTCTGGAATTTTTTTTCTCCTTTTGGGTAAAAAGGAAATTTGGGGGAAGACAAATATATATGACTTCAAGTGCCTGTAATGTGGATATCCTAAAGTCATTATCCAGGAAAAGTGATAGGAAAAAGTAGCCCAGTTATATAGTGTGAGAAAAAGATAACATGTATAGTACAGGTGAAATATGAAAAACACTTAGAGAAAGGCTTCCAGAGCATTGAGTAGATCCCCTATGGAGTTCATATCTGGCCTCAGACACTTACTAGTTGTGTGACCCTGGACAAGTCACTTAACCGTGTTTGCCTCAGTTCTTTCACCTGTAAAATGAGCTGGAGAAGGAAATGGAAAAACCACTCCTGTATCTTTGCCAAGAAAACCTCACCATGGGGTCATGAAGGGTCAGACACAACTTAAACAACTGAACAACATAAGAACATTCCCCTTCATAACCTAATACCACCTTACCAACTTTTCAGCTTTATTTCTTATTATTCCTTTACACTACTTTCTATAATTAGAGCATACGCCCTGTACTTTCTTAATTCATTCCTTTGTTTATACTGTTCATCCCCCAATCAAAAAATATGAAGCATCATTGGAATTCATGTAGCACAAGTTTTATTCTGTATATAATAACTATCTCTGTGTATATCTTACCTCTTTACTGGACTCTAAGCTCCAGGATGATAAGACATGTCTTATCCAGTCCATCCTCATCCTCATTCAGGGATTTCAGTGACTCTGAAGGAGAGAGTGAGGATGACCACTTTGCACAGCTCTGCCTCACTGAAATTCAATCCATGTGCAGGATCACTTTTGTGATGTCCTTGGTCCTCTTTGAGACCAAGGAGAACAACAAGAAGAAGAAGGGTTCTGCATGAGGTCTTTGCATAGAGAGAAGGACTTCCAGGGCAGGTGAGATGAGTCAAACCTTTGTCACATATATTTCACTACTGTTATGGTCTAAGTGCTTACTTCTTCCATGGATGCTGTGGGTGATGGGGTGATACAGATAATGACAGGGAAAACCCAACAGCTCAGAGAAAATTGTCAGACATCCCTGCACAAATCAGACAATTTTTCTTGGTCCTCTAGATCATATTGAGCCCAGGCACAAGGCATTTCTTTTCAAGGTTTTGGAGACTAAGCTTTTTCCAGTTCTGTAAAATATAACCTAGGGGCAAATCTCAGGGAAGTCCTGCTGAGTCCTCCTGTGAGGCTGAGGATCTGGTGGCTGTGAGGCCAGAAGAGAAGGGGGATCCACCAGGCACAGGTGTGGGGACTGGAAGTTCCACCATGAAACAGAAGAGAAGGCAAATCCCAGGATATAGAGAGAAGTTTGCCCATTTCTTTGCCTGTAAGGCTCAGGAAACCAAAAAACACCAGCAGTTTCTCAATTCCCTGGTATCCTAGGAATTGAGAGAATTGTGCATATGCTTCCAGATAGAGCATCCTCTTTGCAGTAGGAGGTCTGCTAGATCCGAGGCAGCTTTGAACTGTGCCATCTGACCCAAATGCAGCCTGAAACAGGCTCAAAAACACCTTCCTAGGCGCTTGGAGAGTGACTCCAAATGCAGAGTAAGAAAGGGATAGAGACAGGGGGCTTACATATCTACTGATCGGAGGAGGGCTTTGGCAGGGGGTGGCGGAGGTGGGGGTGGTGAGGCAATCCCTGTACAAGCCACCAAAATGACATGGTTTGGGGTTGCTGGGAACTCTAAAATATTAGGGTACTAGAGGGAGTTGTCTGGAAGGAATCCATGCACTTAAACCATCTTCCAGGCAAGTGGCAATGTTTATTGTAATGCCAATAGAAGTGAGCAGGGCTCCTAGTGAACCTGCAAATTAATGTGGATGAGGCTGATGCTTATATACAAAAGGGACTGTAAAAGGATCTGGGTGGTAAGAATGGAGTGGTAAGTAGTCTGGGGTGGCCCAGGTGCAACAGTGAAAGGAATATCAGATAGACTAATTAGGTGATCTAGGTGGGTCAGGTGCCTTGGGGAGGCACTAGTGATCTGGGCTGCTGAAATGTATGGGAAAATTCAGGAAGTGAGTTGTTTTCAAAGACATGTTCTTTACCTTTCACGTGTCCAGATACCATCACCCCATCCATGTGTATTTTTGGGAAGGAGTGAACAAGGTATTTAGGAGAGCATTTTGGATTAACTGTCTTTGCCATGTTATCTGAGAGTAGTAGTAGCTGTCCTATAGGGACTCAACCTGCTAATTTGAATGGAAGTGGGGAAATGCTGCTATTGTTATTATTATTATTTCTCCTCTTTTTCATTATTGTTTTTTCAAAAAGCTCAGGCAATTCCTTTTTGTTCTGCACATTTTTTTTTAATTTCTGGAAATATACCTCTGAAAAAACAGGCTTTAAAAAAGTCCACTGTATTTTAAATCAAGCTACTTGATTACACCTTTAAACTCAAAATAACTCTAGCTTTCATCCATTGGCCAATAATAGCCCCAACCCAAGCCTCTCAGGCTCATTATTTAGGTTTTAATGGCTTAGAATGAGTATAAATAGCAATTGTTTTGTGTTGGGCCAGAAACTCTAGAGACTCTTTCCCTCCCAGGTTGATATCTTTGTAATGGTAAATTGGGCCATCTCTCTCTCAATTCTTACTTAACTTTTAGTCATTTGATTGGCATGGCCTCAGATAAACTGAAATCTGGGAAAGACCAAGGTCACCCAATGCATCCTGAGACTTGCCAGTCATCTAGAGACCTTTGTCTTGCCACTGAACTTCAATGACTCTGGAGGAGAGAGGCTGATGACTTTGGGCAGCTCTGCCCCACTTAAACCCAATCCATGCCACAAGTTAACATCTCACCCTTCTGATGTCATTGGTCCTCTTCCAGAACAAAGGATGAACAACAACATATCCCCTATGGAATATTTTTGGTAGGAGCTGAACAAGAAGAATACAGGGTGAGGTTAGAAGGGTTGCAAATGACACTGTTGAAAGGACATCCACTGACGAGATCACAGACCAATGGAGGTATTGAAGTTACAAGTGTAGAGTACTTGTTATAGCTATTAGTTAAGAAAGAAAAAAAATTATAATCTTATATTAGAAACAGTTTACAAATTTACTATATTTAAATTTTTTGTTGTAAATGGAGTTACAAGTTGCCCAGCTTTAAAAAATTTAACATCGTTAGATGATACAATAGAAATGGTATTGGTTTTAGAATCAAAGACCTAGGCTCAGCTACTTACTACCTGTTTGACCTTGGGCAAATCACTCTCCCAGACTCCATTTCCTCTATCTGTAAAGTAAAAATACTTAAACCACTTTCCTCTTAACACTAGAAGAACTAGGTGTATCAATTAATCCAATAAATTTTTGAAATAATTTTACTATCATTTTTCCTAACTGAGCAAACATACTTTAAATATAATTACAAGTAGATATAATTTTACTTTGAAATAAAAATCTTCATCCTATCTCTAGTATATGTAGATGCACTGTGTCAATTGGCTCAGCATGATCTTTCAAGGTATTCTTAAATTCCAGTGCTTTCTTAAGCTCTATATTATATAGTTATTTTAAAATATATTTGTATGTTCTATGTTCAACAACATTTGAAAGTCTTAGATGTATAGATGTCCCCCTTCCCCCATCAAATGTAATAGCATAGCTAACATCACTTACATTTCTGCCTTTATTGGCAAGTGATATTTCAATAGCATGGACTGATACAAAAGTTTCTTGCTTTTAAATAGTTTGATGCTTTAAATTTCTTTTGTATTTCTAAGTAGAGAAACACTTAGCATCTCAAAATCAGATGATTTTATCTGGACTTTGTACTAAAAAATATATGTAAAAAGACCACTAATTCAGAGGTAGTAATGTGGTTTGGGGTGTTGGGAACCCCAGAATGTAAGGGTACAGGGTGAGTCTGCCTGGAAAGAATTCTAGCACTCAAACCTTCTTTCAGTCAAAGTAGCAAGGTTTATTGTAATGCCAATACAGCAGGCTAGATTCTGAGTGAATCTGTGCCTTGATGGGGGTGAGATTGATACTTTCATGCAAAAAAGACAGAGAGAAGATCTGGATAGGATTAAGAAGTGGTAAGTAGGCTGGGGTGGGCCAGGGACAATAGTGCAAGGGTCTAGATGGGATTAAGGAGTAGTAAATAGCCTGGGATGGGCCAGGTGCAGGCAGTGAAAGGAGTTAAGCAGTCTGGGTAGGGTCTGAGAACCACAGTGAAAGGATTATTAAGTATCTAGGTGGGCTGGGATGGGCCAGATGCCTTGGGGAGATGCCAGGGACTGAGTTGTATAGGAAAATTCAGGGACTGGGTTGTTGAAATATATGGAAAAATTCAGGGTCCAGGTCCCATCATTAATAATTACTAAGAAACTGGATTTAGAATCTTAACGGATTTCAGCAGTTGAACTGGAAAGTTATTTTCTTTGAGTACAAGTTCCTTCCATTTCCAGGTATCTTAAATCCTCAAGCAGTTTTCTTACCTTGGAAGATTCCTTCACCCTGTAGCCTTCGTACCCCAGGAGATTTTTTCCCCCTTGCAGCAACTTCCTCTGATTGGTTATTTCTTTATGGAACATCTATTTTAAGGATCACTGACTAACTGAATGTATTTAAACATTTTTTTTATGTTGCTAAAGTTTTCTCAACAATTTTGTTAATTTTTCTTCCCTAAAGTTTTGCAATATTATAGTTTGTTAGACAAACACTATCTTGCATATATCCTATTTTGGATTCTCTGTTCTATTTTTTTTTAATCTAGTAGTTACTCTCCCACTTATAGAAAATTTAGGAAAATAATCTAACACATACATCAAGGGCATCCTTGAAAAGGGTATTGGAAGGAAACTTTCAGGCTTCCACAAATGATACTCTAAAATAGGCCTGCACAACCTGTGGCCCACCAAAGGATTTTGGGTGGCCCATGGGCCACTGGTTGTGCTGGCCTGTTCTAAAGTAAAACACTTTTATTTATACAATATAGGATCCTACTGTACTTATTATTATACTTTTTTTTAAAAAATCAAACATTTGATTGGGTAGGATAAAATGGTGCCTGGAAGGATCCTCTTTCAACAAAGTGACTATCATGTATATTTGAAAATCATACAAGATTCCTTGAAAGATGTATAAGAGGCCTCATTTCTAAAATATATAGAGAACTGAGTCAAATTTATAAAAATACAAGTCATTCCCCAATCGATAAATGGTCAAAGGATATGAACAGGCAGTTTTCAGATGAAGAAATTAAAGCTATCTATAGTCACATGAAAAAATGTTCTAAATCACTATTGATTAGAGAAATGCAAATCAAAACAACTCTGAAGTACCACATCGCACCTATCAGATTGGCTAACATTACAAAACAGGAAAATGATAAATGTTGGAGAAGATGTGGGAAAATTGGAACATTAATGCATTGTTGGTGGAGTTGTGAACTGATCCAGCCACTCTGGAGAGCAATTTGGAACTATGCCCAAAGAGCTATAAAAATGTGCATACCCTCTGATCCAGCAATAGCACTTCTAGGGCTGTATCCCAAAGAGATCATACAAATGGGAAAAAGACCCACAAGTACAAAAATATTTATAGCAGCTCTTTTTGTGGTGACAAAGAATTGGAAATTGAGGGGATACCCATCAGTTAGGGAATGGCTGAGCAAGTTGTGGTATATGAATGTAATGGAATACTATTGTGCTATCAGAAATGATGAACAGACAGACTTCAGAAAAACCTGGAAAGACTTATATGGACTGAAGCTGAGTGAAGTGAACAGAACCAGGAGAACATTGTATACAGTAACAGCCATGCTGTGCAATGACTAATACTGATAAACTTAACCCTTCTCAGCAATACAAAGATCTAAGACATCTCCAAAGGCCTCATGATGGAAAATGCTGTCCACATCGAGAGAAAGAACTGTGGAGTTCAAATGCAGATGGAAGCATACTATTTGCTTTTTTTTCCTCCTGTTTTGTTTTGTTTCTTCTTTCTTGTGGTTCTTCCTATTGGTTCTAAGTCTTCTTTACAACATGACCATTGTGAAAATGTTTAATAGGAATGTATATGTAGAGTCCATATCACATTGCTTGCTGCCTTGGCGAGGGAGGTGAGGAAGGAGGAAGAGAAAATTTAAAACTCAAAAGCTTATGGGGGCAGTTAGATGGTGCACTGTATAGAGCTCCAGCTTGGAGTCAGGAGGACCTGAGTTCAAATCTGACCTCAGACACATGACACTAGCTGTGTGACCCTGGGTAAGTTACTTAACCCTGATTGCCTCATCAAAAAAAATATTTTTTTTGATAAAGAAATTAA
The DNA here is from genome assembly GCF_900497805.2 of Vombatus ursinus. Taxonomy (NCBI): domain Eukaryota; kingdom Metazoa; phylum Chordata; class Mammalia; order Diprotodontia; family Vombatidae; genus Vombatus; species Vombatus ursinus. The sequence goes on along the minus strand of NW_020954953.1, from coordinate 20,946,797 downwards.
GATATATGAACAAAAAAGATAAGAAATTTGTTTTGCAACCCTCTGATTATTAATATCAAAAGAGGAATAAAACAGGGAAACAGTTAATCACCAAAGGTTTTGCCAACACCATAGAGATATCCCAGAACAGAGTCTGTGAGAAGTAAAAAACAATTATATTTCCATTTAAGGAAATAGCTCTGGGTGAGGAGCTTCAAGAACCAACTAAAATCGGGACCAATTGGTAGTGTGGTTGGGGAGGCTGTAAGTAGGACAAAAGTTAAGCTTTACTTAGCGTGCACATGCTTAATAGACTTGTGAATACTAGCTTCTCCACCTCCCAGGGTTAAGACACCATTTTCTTTCTTTTTTTTTTACATTCCTATTAATTTTCACATTAGTGATGTTGTAAGTAAGAATTAGAGCCAATAGAAGGAACCACCAGAAAGAGGAAACAAAACATAGCAGAAGAAAAAATATAGCACATAGTATGCTTTGATCTGCATTCAAACTCCATATTTCTTTCTTCTTTGTGGATAGCATTTTCCATCATGAAGCCTTTGGAGATGTCTTAGATCCCTGTATTGTTGAGAATGATTCTCTCTGTTTCTTTTTTTCTTTCTTTTTTTCTATTAATTTATTTTGATTTATCAAAAATCATTTCCATATGCTTTTGAGTTTAAAATTTTTCTCCCCCTTTCTCCCCATCACCCTCCCCAAGACGGCACACAATCTGATATAGGCTATACATTTACATTCCTATTAAACATATTTTCACATTAATGATGTTATAAGTAAAAATTAAAACCAATAGGAGGAACCATCAGAAAGAGGAAACAAAACTCAACAGAAGAGAAAAAAAAATAGCAATTCAATTTCCATAGTTCTTTGGATGTGGATAGCATTTTCCATCACGAGGCCTCTGGAGATGTCTTAGATCCTTGTATTGCTGGGAAGGGTTAAGTTTATCAATATTAGTCATCGAACAATGTGGCTGTTATTGTGTACAACGTTATCTTGGTTCTGCTCACTTCACTCAGCATGAGACCATATAAGTCTTTCCACGTTTTTCTGAAGTCATACTCTTCATCATTTCTTATAGCACAATAGTATTCCATCACATTAATATACCACAACTTGCTCAGCCATTCCCCAGTTGATGGGCATCCTATCAATTTCCAATTCTTTGTCACCACAAAAAGAGCTGTTATAAATATTTTTGTACATGTGGGTACTTTTCCCATTTGTATGATCTCTTTGGGATACAGCCCTAGAAGTGCTATTGCTGGGTCAAAGGGTATGCACATTTTTATAGCCCTGTGGGCATAGTTCCAAATTGCTCTCCAAAATAGTTGGATCATTTCAAAACTCCACCAGCAATGCATTAGTGTTCCAACTTTCCCACATCTTCTCCAACATTTATCATTTTCCTGTTTTGTCATGTTGGCCAATCTGATAGGTGTGATGTGATAACTCAGAGTTGTTTTGATTTGCATTTCTCTAATCAATAGTGATTTAGAGCATTTTTTCATGACTATAGATGGCTTTAATTTCTTCATCTGAGAACTACCTGTTCATATCCTTTGACCATTTATCAATTGGGGAATGGCTTGTATTCTTATAAATTTGACTTAATTCTCTATATATTTTAGAAATGAGGCCCTTATCAGAGAGACTGGTTGTAAAAATTCTTTCCCAATTTTCTACCTTTCTTCTCATCTTGGTTGCATTGGCTTTGTTTGTGCAAAAACTTTTCAACTTAATGTAATCAAAATTATCCATTTTGCTTTTCATAATGTTCTCTGTCTCCTGTTTGGTCATGAATTCTGTTGTTCTCCATAGATCTGACAGGTAAACTATTCCCTGCTCTCCCAGTTTGCTTATAGTATCAGCCTTTATATCTAAATCATGAACCCATTTTGACTTTATTTTGATATATGGTGTGAGATTTTGGTCTATGCCTAGTTTCTGCCATACTCTTTTCCAGTTTTCCCAGCAGTTTTTTTCAAAGAGTGGGTTCATATCCCAGAAACTGGGGTCGTTGGGTTTATCAAATAATAGATTACTATAGTCATTGACTACTGTGTCTTGCATATTTAACCTATTCCACTGATCCACCGCTCTATTTCTTAGCCAGTACCAAGCAGTTTTGATGATTGCTACTTTATAATACAATTTAAGATCTGGAATTGCTAGGCCACCTTCCCCTGCATTTCTTTTTATTAGTTCCCTTGATATTCTGGACCTTTTGTTCTTCCAAACGAATCCGGTTATTATTTTTTCTAACTCTATAAAATAATTTTTTGGTAGTTTGGCACTGAATAATTAGCTTAGGTAGAATTGTCATTTTTATGATATTAGCTTGGCCTACCCATGAGCAACTGATGTTTTTCCAATTATTTAGATCTGACTTTATTTGTATGAAAGACACCATTTTCTAAACATACAACATGTGAAGTGGGGAGAAACATACCAAGGGAAACATGTGGTGGGCGTTTTGGGAAGTCAGTGACCTGTGTTGACTTCTACCAATGAAAGTCAGCTAGGAGGAACCTGTGTCCTGGAATAGGGATAAAAAGTTTGCTCTGGCTTCTGTAGGGTTTGGGTGCTCATCTCGAGTCCCATACCTGCTTCCTGCAGGAAGCGTATTAAAAGTTTCAGCTGCTTCACTCATCCTGAGTCTGTCTAACTTACTGTGTCTATTTGGGCACCAGAGGTTATTTCCAACAAGTCCAAGTTGAAGAAGGATTTCCTGTGGATGGAGATATTCTAGGTAACCATCTGAAGATTGTGCTGAGTGCATGAAGTCTGGATACACTTAGCCTCCTGAGACTGATAATCATTCAAGAAAATTTGGCTTAACTAAGTGAAGAATGATTATTGCCTAGGTAAGTATCTGGATAGACAACATTTAGATTTTATCCATCAATCTATATATATATACACATAGATATGTATATGTATCTATAGATATCTATATGTGTGTGTATATATATACATACATGATATATGATAAACACAGTAAATAGACAGTGAATTAAGACAAAAATTGAAAAGGAGAATAGGTTGATTGGGGAATAGGGAAAAAGTATAGTTCTTAACAAAGACTCATTTTTTAATACCAGTATTTTTCTGATAATACATGGCTATAAGTCATGGAATACTTTATTCTAAATTATACGTATACTCATTAACCCACCTGACAAGGTCACTGTGGTCATAAAATAAAACATCAAGTGGTGTTTAAGTATTTGTAATAGTAAAAAATGTTATGTAAATATTAGTAAGTTTCTGAAGAGATTAGAAATTTCAAATACTCATCACATTCAAGACTAGTATTTTAAATTTAGAACTGGAAAGATTAAGGAATTTAGATTACATCAATTTACAAGTTTAAAACTAATGCGGCATCAAGTCTTGCTTTTAAAGTACTGAGAACAACCTCAGTATTATGATTTTATTGGTTAGATGTTTGGTTTGCATTTCACTCAAGGATATAGAGGAGATATCTAACTTGTAACAGATTTGGAGCAGGTCAGGTATTCTCAGAGATCATCTATATAGTTCAATTCTCTCATTTTACAACTGAGGCAACTGGGCAGTAAATATCAGAGCTGGAATTTGAACCCAGATTCTGACTACAAATCCGTTATCAATATACCAGTTTCCCAGATCAAAGGTCTTAGAGTTGGAAAGGACCTTTAGAAATGATATAAAATCAGGGATGGAGAACCTGCAGTCTCAAAGTCACATGTGGCCCTCTAGGTCCTCGAATTCCCCTTTGAATCCAAACTTCACAGAACAAATCCCCTTAATAAAAGGATTTGTTCTGTAAAACTTGGACTCAGTCAAAAGGCCATCACATGTGGCATCAAGGCCACAGGTGCCCCACCCCTTATCTAAATCCAACCACTTCATTTTACAAGGGATGAAACAAAGGCCAAGCCTTGACTCACTGAGAGGAAGTGACTACCCCAGAGTCAAGCAGGAGGTAAGTAGTATATATTTACCCACCTCATAGAAAAGTTGTAATCAGCATTTTAATGCATTAAAGATGACACTAGCATTCAAAATATGATCATTGTCATGTCACAAACGGACATTCCTAATTTCTTGGCTGCCATTATCATTCATCAGGCAACCCAAAGCTGATTTCTCAGAACACATTGTTACATAAGATACGATGCATATTCAGGATTCCTGAAGTTCTAATACAAAGCCAGCATTCTTTTCCTCGACTGAAACCTGGTAAGGGCTTAATTTTAGATTATGGCTTACTTAGTCAAATAGATAAAAACAAACCTCATTTCTATCCCTGTGAAAAGAATTTAATACAATTTCCTTGGTCCATGGCCACCAATGATTCCTAAACTATTTATCAATACAGTTAGTTAAAATAAACCACAAATGCATTTCTGAGAAAAATATACTTCTTGGTGGTGTTTGCCTTACCATAAATCCCTTGCTCATAATATAAATTTTATCTGCTTACAATATGTATTTCCCTATATAAAAAAACTACAATTACCATTCAGGATATTTTCCTCTATTTATTTTAAAAACCATCATAGCAGTGTAAGTATTCTCATCTAGGCATGTGAATTACTACTACTAAGTTTGGTGATGTATTCCTAGGGAACCAGGGACATTCCTAACTTCATAATATTTAGGGCTATATAATGGGTTCATAAAGAAATTAAACTGGCATTTCCTCTTTCATAAAGCTTATTGTGCTTCTGCTTAGGAGAGATATACTGCATGGAGCTGGGTTTGTTTGGAGCATGTAGGTAGTTTCGTACAAGTTTTATCAAAGCCATTATTTCTGCTACATGAACTTAGGTTCTCAACACAGCTGATCTTTATACAAAGGACAGAGCTCAAATCAAGTAATTCTGCTTCCATGATGGTTTTTTTTGTTTGTTTTTGTTAGGCAATGAGGTTAAGTGACTTGCCCAGGGTCACACAGCTAGTAAGTGTCAAGTGTCTGAGGCCAGATTTGAATTCAGGTCCTCTTGACTCCAGGGTTGGTACTTTATCCCCCGTCCCACCTAGCTGCCTATCTATGATGTTCTTGTTCCTGCAGAAAGGTATCCATTTGTTACCTTTAGCTTCAAAGCTCCTAAGTTCAGGCAGTTATTTTAAAAAAGAATCATATACCATATATTTTTTACTCTATTAGTATTTCCACCCTCTATTTTAACCTAATTTAATTTTCGTAAGTCATATAAAGACTATTGCATAGGTAACTGATAAGGCAAGTTATAATAATCTATTTTCATAAATTCATTTAACCATAATGGGTTAGATCAGGGATGGGGAACCTTCAGCCTCGAGGCCAAAGGTTCCCCACCATTGGTTGGATCAACCATATAGACAGGAGGACACTTGCCTGGCAGGTGTCACAAATCACCTTAGACCTTCCTTATCTGGTTGCCCCTAGCTACCATAGGACTTATTAAGCAGCAAGGGAGAAGTAAACTTCTACATGACCCCCTTCTTCAAGGTCTCCTACCAAATCCTTTTCAGTTGATAGCTCTCACATAGGCAAAAAAATATATATATTTTTAAAATAGTTAGAGAAATCAAAAGACAACGTTCCTAAAGTTTCCTACCTCACTACTATAATTACATAAAACACAGTAAATTCCTGAAATGTTTTATAACAAAAGTAGGCAAAATAAACATTTAGGTCAGATGAATAATTCAAAAGCATATTATGTTAGCCTCCCTTCCTTATTTTTAAAAATCTGTATAAAGAGGAATACATTTAAATTTCTAATGTAATACAAAAACAAAATTCAATCATAGGGAACTCTGGTAAAGTTTTTATTCGTGTTGTCTGTGAATTGAACAGAAACCAAACAACTCAAGAACATTTAGTCTGAGGATATGCATTTGTACAATAACCATTGCTACAGAAATGCTTAATTATCTATGTAATCAGTCTCATAAAATGCTAAATGGAAAAATCTCATTCTTTTGTTTGTTGTTTACAATTTCAGAGTTTCTGAGATAGGTCAAGTTCCATTTTCTAGTCTTTTCATTTCTGTGTAATAGGAAAAGAATTCTGGTCCATTAACTCTCCCACTCGCTCCTGGAGGAAGTTAACCAGCTCTGCCAGTACGAAGACATGGGTGTCATCTATGTCTTGTATGATGAATTTCTTCCCTAGGGCATTTGATTCATCCAAGTACAGCAGAAATTGCTTCATAGCAGGGTCACTATAGAGATAAACACATTACCAAAAGATACCATGGCCATTTTATATAGAATAGATTATAAGAGCTCTAACATATGGAAGTTTTAGGGCAAGCCATGTTTACTTTTATTCTCCTCTCAACATGTTACACATTTGTAATGAAGATTTAACTCTATAACATTTTACAGGTAAACATGGCAAGATTTTAAAAATGCACAGGTTACTAACAAGTAGTAGAGATTAGAAGCTGTGAAGTTACTGGGGTCAAAATAATAATCTCCATTTTTGTTAATAAAACAATTTTAAAAATTGCTAGTCAATAATTTAAATGGCATATTTTTAAAATCAATTAAGGAACAATTCTGGACCCAAAGAGCTTCATAACTTTAATCTTCATTCATAATCCTTAAAGAAAATCTAGAAACTTAGCATATTATACACTATAATCATCAAAGAAGATTAAAAACTTTCCCATAGATGGTATGAAGGAAAAGAGAGTCATCAACCCTTATAAGTGGTAGAAGTTTAATTCCAGAAACTTTCCCCAAATGATTGCACCAGACTCTTTCCTTACTGTTGGTTAGGGTTTCAAGAAAATGACAATTTTCTGAGCAAAGCCCAAATTATGCAAAGTCAATAGAATAATGACAAGTATTAAATAGGTAGCTTTTTTTTTTTGCTCTTAAATAAGCCATTTAATGGTAGATTCATACTGCTACTCTTTTAATTCACTGTGAAATAGTGAAATATATAAATAGAATATTAAAAGTTATACGGAAGATTAAAAAAAGATGGTGTAATGGTCACAAAAGGTAAATATAATAAAGTCTCACTAATCTGGATAAAATCTGAGGGAAATTCAGACTAAATTACTGAATCCAGTTCACTCATATGCTAATTAAAGAAATAGAACTACTACTCTCAAGTATATCCAGTAATCCAAACTAGGTTAATAAAGGTTTTCTCCAGAAAAGGTACTTAAGAAAACTTATTTTTAAAGAAATGAACAGTCATTAAAATATCAACTAATATAAACTGGTACCTAAGTATACAACATTTAAGAAAGCTAATGTTTCCAAGAACCCTCAAATACTTAATTCATTCCCTCTTCACACAATTTGCTCAGGAAAGTCCTCCATCACTATTTTACCATTTAACTAGATAGTACTATTCACTAAACATTTCATTTAAAGCAAATGATACTTTTAATTGTATTAACTCCAAACTGTCAAAGCTACAAGTGGTGGGAACTATAAAAAATATAAGCACCTATAGTTTTTATTTGAAACATTGTGCTGCTTAGAAGATTACACTTTCTGTTAACAAAATTGCTTAATTCTAGCATGAGGACTATAGAATGAAAGAAAATCCATTGCTGAAAACAAGTCTGAACAAAAGGGGCTGGTACGGAGCACAAAATACTATTCATAAAAAACAAAACTAGGTGAATTAAGCTATATCATTTACAAAGCACACTCAACAAAATGGGACTTGAATATTGTTTGAGACTTGTTTTTCTAATACCCAAAGTAGAAATAATACTGAGGTGTCAAGGTTTAACAAGGTAGTTGCTAGATGATTTTGTAGGGAGAAAAATAAGTAGTAAGGACATGTTTCAAATTTATTTGCTATTATTCGATTTATTTGCACTAGAGAAAAGTCTGAGTCAAAAACTCTTCCTGCCTCTGTCTTTACAGAAGGGATATAAAGGGAAAAAAAAAAGGGCACATTATGGGCAACAGGATGATGGTAAGAAATAGGAAGAATCCAAATGAGATTCTCAACTAGGGACAGTCAAAGAAGAAAAGTCTATGCTTAGGGCCTTAAAACTTAGTTGGTTCCTCTATTTGTCTCTTCCTATCAATTCCTATCTCCCAAAGGATGCTGAAAAGCCTTCGTTTTATTCTTCTGGGATTGTTAACCTTGGTACGTACTCTTCCACTACTATATTTTGTTTTCTCAGTTCTCAAAGTAATATTTTCCGAAAAAATTTTTTTTAAAAAGGCACTTAGAACTTAGCCTCAGGTGAACTTTGCAACACAGCATGAGGCACTATGTTTGTCAGCATCTTAAGGGATTGGTAAACTGTAGTTCTAAATCTATGATTTAAAAACTAGGCATAGAGTTGAGGACAAAATGAGAATACAAAAAATATTGAAATGCAAACTAGTGTAACATGCTGATAGCTCTAGTAACATTACATTGTATTTTTTTTAACTATTAAAAAGTGCTTTCACAGATATTATTTCAGTTTAGCCTCAATAATAAAAGATTCACCAAAATATATTGGGATTAATTGGGCACATAGGTCCTTATCTATACATTTTTTCATCTAAGTAAGTTCAACTCAACATTTATTATGTGCCTAGTATGGCACTTAGATAATATAGGGGGACACACTGATGGAAAAAAATATAACACTCCCTGTTCTGAAATGTGTGCATGGAGAAGAGATACACAAAACTATACTATGTTAGAACAGAAATATTTAGAAGTATATAGGATATATAGAAGGGATATAATACATATGATAGTCACAGGGATATGAGAAATTTGTGGTGAAGGGAATTGTCTAGTAGTAGGGGAGCAGAAACCAAGGAGTGAAACCTGGAGATGGCACCTGATCTTTGCTTTGAAAAGGAGGATTTTGGTCTGTGGAGCTAAAGTTCATTCTTGGTTCTACAAGTGAGTACCCAACGGAAGTTGGAAGGAGCAAGCAAAGCTCAAGATACAAGGACTCCAACACGGGCAGAATATAAAATGTGTGAAGAGGTATAGTGTGGCAAAAAAGACTAGAAAGCTAGGTTAAAATCTAGCTTTGAAGAACCTGGAATGTCAAGTAAAGGTATCTCTATTTCACTCCATAGGTAATATGTAACCAGTGAAGATTTTTTGAGCCAAGATCTGATCTATGCATTAGGAAGATTGCTTTCCCAGTAGTATAAAGGATGCATTGGAGGGGAGAAACTGAAGATAGGGAGACCAGTTAGGAGAAGCTACACTATTCCAGGTGAGATGTCACAGGGGTCTGATGGATGTGAGATGTTCTACAAATAGAATAGGACTTGGCAACTGACTGGATAATGGGGGATAAGAGAATGGAAACAAAGGTGATTCAGAGGTTGAGAGCTTAAATGACTGATGGGAAGATCAACAGAAAAAGGGAACTTAAGAAAGGAAAAGAAGTAGGTTTTGGGGGATGAAAATTAGTTCAGTTGGGGCATGTTGTTGAGTTGAGCACAGTATACCTGCGGATATATCCAGCAAGCAGTCTGAAATGCAGGGTTGGAACTAGAAACAACTGAAAAGTCATCTGAGATAGTAACTGAAGCCACAGAAATAAGTATCAATAGTGACAGAATACATGGTTAGAAGAGGAGAAAGGACATAATATTAGGGGAAATTCACACTTGGTAGGTGGGAAGAACACCCAGGAAAAGAGACAAAAGGAATACCCAAAAAGGTAGGAGAAAAAGTAGGACAAAATAGCATCACAGGAGTCAAAAGGGATAATAATATCAAGAAGGATGGCGGTGATGAACAGCGTCAAATACCATAGAAAAGTCTAGGATGAGGACTGAGAAACAACTATTGGATTTATCAACTGAGAATTTATTGGTGGCTTTGGGGACAGCAGTTTCAGTATAGTGGTAGGGTTTAAAGTGTTTGTTGAATGATAGAAATAATATTGTAGTGGGTGCTGTGTGTATACAGGAAGTGTAGGCCTTTTTTCCTATATGATAATCTAGCCCAAATACACCCAAGAAGCTAAAACTATAAAGTGGTATGTAGGCACATGGAAGATCCTTTCATAATTTTCTCAATATGTTGCTAATCTCTTACCCTTTAAGAAAGTAATGAGATCCTTTAACTGTTCAGTATTTTCTACTTCCCACTTCAAAAAGTTTCTCAAATACTTTGAATTGAATAGTGTTCTTTGCTTCTGGGAAATAAGTTGAGTAAAGTATTTGCATAATCAAGGTATCTGCATCAATATGTTAAGTCTGTACAACTTGTATCTTTTTTTTTTTTAAAGCTTCCATTCAAGGATGGTACAACTGAAAGAGCACTAAATTTGTAATCAAGAAGATGTGGGTTCGAATCCTATCTCTAATACTTACTGGCCGGGCAAGTCAGTTTCCTTCTTTGTGAAATGGGGTAATAGCTGAAATACTTGCCCTAAAGGGTTGTTTTAAGAAGAGAACTTTTTAAAACTTAAAACACTGTTTAAGTTCACTTGATGAATTTTAGGGTTATGACAAGCTTTTGTTTGGAACTTTTATCTTATCTTTCAGAAGGCAATATTCATTAGCATTTAAAATATCGACTTCTATTTATGGGAAGCTGGGCGGCACAGTGGATAGAGTGCTAGGCCTAAAGTCAGGAAGACTCATCTTTCTGAGTTCAAATTCTGCCTCAGATACTAGCTGTGTGACCCTGAGCAAGTCACTTAATGCAGTTTCCTCATCTATAAAATGAGCTGGAGAAGGAAATGGCAAATTACTCCAGTATCTTTCCCAAGAAAATCCCAAATGGGGTCACAAAAAATCAGCCACAACTGAAACAACTACTACTCCCATTTATAGAGAAGACCGAATGGCTGTAGTGGTGGTGTTCTAGGGTGACAACACCCCCAGAAACATTCCAGAGCCAAAAATTAATCCCCAGTGCTGTTTAAAAGACAAAGCCTGTTTTCATCCTCAACCCTTTAAACAATCGCTAGTTTTTAAAAAGAGACCTAAAGAATATAATAGTTAAGTATCTATGCTCTTCAGAGAAGGATACAATCCAAATCCAAGACTCTTACCATCCCGTAAATGCATCAAGTTGATTAGGGAACTCCCTTGATTTAACACCCCTACATATAAAGTGAATTATGACTTACTGAATATACAATCAGATCAATTACCCAAGCATCAACATAAACTTGCAAAATGCTCTAAAAAGAGGTAAAATTAGCCCAAGTTAAAAAAAAGACATACAATTGTACTTTAAAAGATCTTTCATTTCTCTATATGAACTGGCATTAGTAAATCATGAGGTTACTTTTTCTATTTTGCTTTGACCTACAATGGGAACTCTTTGAGGGCAGAGACCTACTGTATACCAGTGTCCCCATGGTGCCTTCCACTTCGTAGTTGCTGTTAAGCGGAAAGAACTATAAAGCAGAGTTCCTCAAAGAGTCAGCAGTTTAGCAAGGGAGAAGATAAAGTGTCAATTGGTAGTCCTACTTCCTCTAAAAATGTATGATTCTAAGTACCAAACCAGAGAGTAGAACACCTAAGTTCAATGGTGGTTCAAAGGAAATGGAAGACCAAAAAGGTCTGGAATAGTCTGGGAAAGCTTCACTGAAGGGGAACTTAGAATCATAAAATCTCAAAGAGCAGGAAGTGGCCTTAGCTATCACTGAGTCAGACCAGCTAATTTTATAAATGAGGAAACTGATCTAGTGGGCTGGGTAGGAATACTGCTAAAAGCAAGAGAAACAAGAAGTGAAAAGTACTCAAACTACTAACCATTCTATAAGCACGCCTTTCAAGACATTCACCATTTTCTCCAAGTTAGAAGAGTCAAATGTTGTCAATGATGGCAACAAATGGGATGATGTGAACTAAAATTAAAAAAAAAATCAATTTCAATAATGAATTTTAACATTTCACCAAAAGATCTTGATATTAGAGAACACACAAGAAACATAAGGATAATGAAAATGATGGTACTAATCCTTAAAATTCACAAAAAGACATTTTCAACTTTTCTGATTTTAAGACTTTAGATAAAGCATATTTACAAAGAAAATATGGCTTAAGTTGTCACCATTAACTTTCCCTAAAAATTTAACCTACCATCAAGTATAACTCTGTTTACCAAATTGCACACATTAAATTATCTGGAATACTCACAACAAATTCTAAATACTCATTCTAGTAAAGCCTGGGACATTTTGAATAGGAAAAAAAAACATTTAACTATTTGGGATAGTCAGGTACTCCAGCTTTTTTTTTTTCCCCCAAACCGTTCAGGGTCACATCCAGCCCAGTATTTGTTGGCACTTGGGCACCTACACAAATCTAGGGATGAGGACATGGATGTGCTTCAGGTTCTGAGCTAGGGACCGGTAATAGATAACCCAGGGCGAGATGCAATCAGTCACTTAAGAATCCACACATAGGTAGAGGGGAAAGTAAGTCACAATAAAAAGGGAGGAGGAAGAAGGTTCATCGCAGCACGAGAAAGCTGCTTTACGTAGCAGACATCAAATGAAAAGCGTTAACATGTAAAGCGCTTGGCAAACCTTAAAGCGCTATATAAAAATTAGCTCTTATTACTATTATTATTCACACTCCCGGGCCCTGCTCTGGGCACCCAACCCGCCGAGGACCCAAGATCCTACGGGGGGGGGGAGGGGGGACCAGGCCGTCCCTTCGCTCTGCTGCCCCCGAGGAAGGGAGCGCGGCAGGGAAGGGGTAGCTATCCCTCGGCCTTTTTAGGGTCTACTCTTTTCACCTCCGGGTCCGGTAGCTGCACCGCCCACCAATCCTACCCCCATCACCCCTAACCCTAACGACGCACCTCCGAGCAGCCAGGCCCCAGCTACAGCTCGGCCGAATGACCAGCGGACTGCGCCTGCGCCTCAGGCCCCTGCGTCGGGTTGGGAGGTTACGCGGAAGAGGGCGTGGCCATGCCCGTGGGAGGGGGGGTCACGTGCCCGCGCCAGTGGCGGAGGGCGCCGGGGCCCCTGGAGTAGATCGGGGTGGGTCTCTACCCTCATCCTCCTCCTTTCCCTTCCCCCGCCAACCCCAGGTCCCGTTCGGCTGGGGGCGGTAACGATCCGCGAGCCGCAGCCAGGTAGGTAAGTAAGGGGGGAGGGGCGAGGAGGGCGTCTGCGGTGGCTCCGTCGGGGGCCGGGGAGGTTCGAAGCCGGTTACGTAGGGGCGGGATGGAGCGGGGCAACCCAAGCACGTCCGTTTGAGGAGCTGCGCGGGGCCCCCAACCGCCTCTCTGAGGCTGGCCCCGGCCGTGCCCCGCCTTGCCCTGCCCTTCACTGACTGCTTAGGCTGGGGGCCGTGGCGTGTTCGGCTGTGCGCTGGCTCATGAGTGTGTGGGTAGGGGGGAGTATGTGAGTGTGTTTGTGTGTGTGCGCGTGCGCGTGCGCGCGTGCCCTTGCTGCTTCCTCCCTGTGTCCTCCGTCTGTAAGACTCCCTTTTACAGCCAGCCTTTTAGAAGAAAGCCGTCTACGCTTGTTGCACACTTTTCTCGCCTCCCTCTCACTTATTATTCCCGTGCAATCTGATTTCCTCCCTCACCCTTTCCTGCAGTCCTCTCTGTCTTCCCTTCTTTCTCTACCTCCCTAACTTTTTCTGTTGCTTGTCTGTCTCTCCCTCCTTCTCTATCACTGTCTCTGTTTCTCTGGCTTTCACTTCTCTTGTTTCTCTTTGTTTCTTTCTCCTTTCTCTTTCCCCCTCCTGGCTCTGTCTCCTTCTATCTCGTCTGTCTCTCTCCCTGTCTCTGTTTCTCTCTCTATCTCTTCCGTCCCACTCCCGCCCCGTCTATCTCTTTGTGTTTTCTTGTCTCTTGTCAGTCTCCTGTTACTTCCTCTGTCTGTCTGTTCTTTGTCTCTCCTCCCTCTTGTCTCTCTCTGTCACTATCACTTATCTCTCTCCCCGCCTCGTCTCTTTCTCTCTTTCTTCTCCATGTCTCTTTCTGTTTCTTATTTGTCTCTCCTTCCTTCTCTGCCTCTGTCTGTTTCTCTGTCTCTATCTGTTGTCTATCTCTCTCTTCTTCCCTTGTCTTTTTCTATCTCCTCCTCTCTGTCTTTCTCTGTCTCTTTTTTTCCCAGGTCACCAGTTAATCTCTAATGCAGATATACTGTGTGACCCTGAGCAAGTCACTTAACATGTCAGTCATTCACTAAATACTAAGTCCCCACTATGTGCTAAATGATGGGGATGCAAAGACAACATTGAAACAGTCCCAGCCCTCAGTGTACATTTTAATGGGGAAGACATGTCCACATATAAGTATTTACATAATATATACAAAGTGAATAGAAGATAACTTGGGAAGGAAGTTTCTACCAGCTGGGAGGATCAGGAAAAAGCTTCATGGTTAGGGTAACATTTGAGTTGCCTGGGAATTCTAAGAAGTGGAGGTGAGGAGGGAGTTCATACAAGGCATAGAGGACAACTCACCTTACTATGTAAAGACACAGAGATGGGAAATTAACATGAAAGATGCAACACCAGGTGTGCAGAACAGGAAGTAGGCCAGTATGGCTGGATCAGAGTGCATGCAGGGGAGTAATGTGTAAGAAGACTGGAAGGGCAGAAGGTTGTGACAAAATATGAATGCCAAACAGAGGAACTGATATTTGATCCTGGAGTTAATAGGGAATCACTGGAACTTATTGAGATGTGGGGTGACATTGTCATAGCTGTCCTTTAGAAAATCATTTTGGTGTCTCTATGGAGGAGAGATTGGGTTAGGGAAAGGTTTGAAGTAAGGATAACAAATTAGGTGAGAAGTGATAGGGGCCTTGAATGGGGATGAGGGTGGGGATGGCTGTGTGAAGGGAGAGAAGGAGGGATGTATAGGAGCTTTGTGGAGATAGAAGTGATAAGTTTTGGCAACTGGCTGGAGAGATGGGATGAGTGAAAATGAGGAGTTGAAGATGGTACTTCGGTCTTGAAACTAGGTGACTAGAAGGCTGGTCGTTCCCTTAACAATAATAGGGCAGTTTTTAAGAGAGGTGGGTTTAGGGAGAAAAAATGAATTCTGTTTTGGGTATGTTGAATTTGAAATGCCTGTGGGCATTCAGTTTGAAATGTCCAGTAGTTTTGGATATCACCTGCATAGAAATGGTAATGGAACCTATGGGAGCTGATTTAGGTCTTCAGATGAGGGAGTATGGACGGAAAAGAGAAGAGGGTTCTAGACTGAGCATGATAAATCAGAAAAGGAAGCTGAGAGGGGTCATTAAAAATTGAAATGATCCAAAACTTCTAAGAGTTGAAAAATCATTTGTTGACCTAGATAAGTTATTGACCATTTAAAAAAACCAACCAACCAACCCAAGGAACAGAGTTTTCATCTATTTTTCATGAAGTGTGAGTTTTTTTTTTTTTTGCCAGTTGTCTTTAGGGTCATTGGTCAGCATTTATTGGTTTATACCAAGGTTCAAGTACTGTATTAAGTGGTGTGGAGGTCTGGAGATGAAAACAACAGTACAGTGAATATAATGCCTGCCTTTCAGGACTTTACTGATATCAAAGGGGGTCTGATGTCTATAGCCTTCTATTCTTTAACTGCATTTTATGACAGAATTGTAGTCAGCAGTGGAGCAATGCCAGGAAAGCTTTTAGGATAAGTTTTGTTTGGTAGGACATGTGAAATTTAGAGATAATCATTAAAAATGAATATATAAATAGGCAGTACATACATATAATGATTCATAAAGTTATATTTGTTCTTATTTTCTAGTATTTATGAGACACAAAGAAAATAGTTTTATTAGTCATTTAGCAAGAAGTAGGTGACCTATGGTTATTATGCTTTCTGCTTTATCTGTAATTGTGGTGTTTGGGTATCTTCTCCCATAAAACCGCTCTATCTTCTGATTTCTTTATTTTTTTATTGGTCCTACCTCTTCCCAGTCAGCTTCAAAGCTCAGACAGCTTTGATACCTCCCTCTATTTTGTTACTTAGTCCAATGCATTGCCAAATATTATCGAGTGTTCACTTCTCCATTTCCTCTCTTCCTGTTCTTCCTGAATTATTGTGGTAGCTTCCAGTTGATTTGTGTCTCTTTGTGTCTCTAGGCTCTCCCATCAGTCAGTCAATCAGTCAGATATTTATTAAGTGCCTACTACGTGCTGGGCACTGTGCTTTCTCTCCCGACATATCCTGCATACTCCTACCGGGGAAATAATCCTTTAAATATAGGTGGAATCATATACTCTGCTCAATTGATCAAAAAACTTAAATGACTACCCATTACATACTGAATAAAAGTCCAGTTCAATCTGTCATTGAATATTTTCTACTTTTTAAACCCAGCTGCCTTTCTAATTTTTATCTTTTATTCCTCTTTCTGTATTTGCTGAGTGCATGGTTTGTCGAACATATGAGTATCTTGGACTACCACTGCTTTCTGTATTTTGAACTCTTAGAAGTTTTGGATCATTTCAATTTTTAATGACCCCTCTCAGCTTCCTTTTCTGATTTATCATGCTCAGTGCAAAACCCTCTTCTCTTTTCTCTCCATACTCCCTCGTCTGAAGACCTAAATCAGCTCCCATTGGTTCCATTACCATCTCAATGCAGGTGATATCCAAAACTACATTACTGGACATTTCAAACTGAATGCCCATAGGCATTTCAAATTTCTGTATTTGACCAGTCAAACTGGCCTAGTGTCTCTGTTCCTTGAACGTGCCTCTTGCCTATCCATCACTTTCCTTTTGATTATATTTAAGGCTTTCTGCCTGGAATATCTTCCTCTCTGTCTTTATCTGCTCAAATTATACCTATACTTCAAGAGTAAAATCATTACCATCTTCTTCATGAAGTATTCCCTGGTCCTCTCAGGTGAAAAAATCACTTCCACCTCTCAACTCCCACGGTATTATAACAAAATGCCATTAAGAAAGGTACAGAAACTATCTTGTGAGCAATCTTATTGTGGATAGAGCTGAGACTACTGAATTTTGGATCTCTGGTAGCTCCTAACTTAGCACCTTGAAGTATTGTGTCAAGTGCTGAGTGTGTGGTTTGTTGAACATATGTGTATCTTGGACTACCACCACTTTATGAATTTAATATTTCAGAAAATTAGACCCTTTTATTTATATGCTCTATTAATTTGGGTTAGTTTTGTTTTTAAGAATGTTTTTTCTATTATTGAAGCGCTGTAAGTTGAAAAAAGCTAAGGAAAACTTTACCAGAACTAGAGGAGAGAGATTAATTTTCTCTGTTTAAAAGATTAATTTTAAAAAATCAATTCAAAGTGGTATTTCACTTTTTTCCCTTTGTTTTATGTAATTTATCTCAAGTAGTAAGCTGAGCAGTTTTGTATTCTAATTATTCAGGTCACTCCTTCTTCAGCAAGTTCAGCACCTGCTTACAATTTTTCTCCTCCTCAACTGCTACCCTCATGCTAGGGTATTTCAATATATGTACTAATTGTCCCTCAAACACCCTAACCACTCAGTTCCTCAAACTACTAACTCTCTACTCCTGTACCCTACCTTGGCTACATGCAAAGATGGTCATACCCTTGGTCTTGCCATCACCCACAAGTGTACCACCTCCATGCTCAACAATTCTGAAATCCCCTTTTCTGACCATAATCTTATGGCTTTCCACTTCTCTCTTGGCCTTCCCTTTCCAAACTCTACTTTTCATCCACGCCTTGACCTCCAATCCCTCAGCGCTTAGTTCTCTCCTAGGCCCTCTACACTAGCCACTCTCTCCTCTTTTCCCTTTATTGAACTCTTGATGAACCAGTTCAGCTCTACATTATCTTCTTTTCTTGAGTTCCTGGCCTCCTTATATTGTCAATGATGCCCTGCCAAGCCTTAGCCTTGGTTGACTCCCACCACCCACTACTTTTGCTTCTGCTGAACGAAGATGGAGAAAATCATGCAACCGTTCTGACTGGATCCTCTAGAGATATATGTTACATAACCTCAATTGGGTCCTCATTGCTGCTAGGCAATCTTTCTGCATCTCCCTTATTTACTCATTGTCCCACTCTCCACTGTGTTTCTCCCAGAGCTTTTCATCCCTTCTCAGATTTTTTTTTTGCCATCCTTTTTCTCCCTTTTTCTTTTTCTGTTAGTGTTTTCCTCTTCCTCTCCCTTTCCATTCTTCTTTTAAGATCACAAAGATATAATAGAACGACTCCTGAGCCTTCTGTCTAATTAGACTCCCTCTACAAGCCCTGACAATAATAAGGTTTAGAGAGGAAATGTATTATCATCTCCCTATATTAGAATGTAAATTGTTTCTCTTTGGTTCATTATGATTGTTTGCTCATGTTTACTTTTTTGTTTCTCTTAACTTCTATGTACTTCAGAGTTTTTATACAGTTCTGATCTTTTCTTCAGGAATGCTAGGAAATCCTTAATCTAATTAAAAATCCATTATTTCCCCTCTAGGATTACACTCAGTTTTACTAGGTAAGTTATTCTTGGTAGTAAGCCTATATCCTTTGCCTTCTAGAATATGGTATTCTAAGTTTTCTGCTCATCTATTTTGTTAATTTCCAAGTGGTATCCGGTACTGATTGTGGTTCTTGGCATTTGAATTCTTTCTTTGTGACTGCAGTATTTTTTCTTTGACCTGGTGGGTCTGAATTTTGACTGTAATGTTTCTGGGAGTTTTCATTTTGGGTCTTCTTTCACGAGGTGACTTGTGGATACTATTTGCAACTTCCCCTCTGGTTTTAAGGTATCTGTGCAGTTTTATGATTTCTTGAAATATTATATCTCAACTCTTTTTTTGGTCATGGCATTCTGGTTTTTCCTCTTTGATCTATTTTCCAGGTCAGTTATTTTTATTATGAGATACTTTATTTTTCTAATGTGTTTTGACTTTGTTTTAATATTTCCTGTTGTCTCATGGCTTCTATTTGGTCTATTCTAATTTTCAGGGAGTTTGTTCTTTGGGCTAGGTTATGTACTTCCTGTGCCAAGCTATTAATTTCCTTTTCATTTCTTTCACAGCTTTAATATCTTTTTCTTTTTCAGTTTTTCCCTCTAACACTCTTGTTTCATTTACAAAAACATTTTAAACTTAAGAAAAAAAACTCCTGCTTCATCGGTTTCAGGAATTATATTTGAATTTGTGCCAAGGCCGTATTTGCCCTTGTGTCTTGCAGAGTTTTTGGAATCATTCTCTTTTGTTTGGATTTATGTCTTGAGCATCCATGTCACCATAATAACTTTTTATGGCGAGATTCTTTTTTTGCTCATTCTTCCAGCCTACTTTCTGACTTTGGACTTAATATTAGGACCAGACTTTGCACACTTCTGGAGGGAAGGTCTAGGCTGGCTCTAGGGCTGTTTTCTTGTAATATTGAGCATTCTGATATTCCAGGATCTCAGGACAGCTCAAGTTGGAAACCTGCAACTTTCAATGCTCCCTTAGTAGCTAGATCCAGGGTAAAGGCTGTTTATTGCAAACCTCCCTTTCCCCCCTCCCCCAGCTCTACAAGTTCCTAACCTGGGTTTGGGTTGATTGCCAGGTGGTGCAATAGATAGAGTGCCTAGAATCAGGAAGATCTGAGTTCAGATTTGACCTCTAACATTTGCTTTATGACCCTGTTCAAATCACTTAACCTCTAGCTGCCTCAATTTCCTCATCTGTAAAATGGGGTTAATAATAGCAACTCCCCTTCCCTCTGTTATAAGGATCAAATAAAATATTTGTAAAGTGCTTAGCACAGTGTCTAGTGTATAGGAGGTGCCACATAATTGCTTTTTCCCTTACCATTCCCTTTGGGTGTGAGTAATGGTAGACTTCGTTAGGGTTAGCTGTGCTCAGTCAACTTGGAACCTCTACTGGTTCAGAGCTAAAGAATTATAGGTTTCCCATTCCTGACCTGGTATTTCTCTACCATGGCCATGCAGGCTGGGCTAGAAGCTAGAACTGAGATCCTGCTCTGCCCCTCTTGTCTGAGCCACACTGCTGCTGCTTTAAACTTGCTAACTCTTTTTCTATTACCTAGGGTCTGTGGCTGCACTTTACCCCCAGAATGCACATTCTTCCCTGGAACTGAGTAGTAGGTGTCAAAGCTGCCAAATGACACCTGTTTCTGTCTGGGTGCCCCTGTTCTTTTCCTGGAGCTTAGCTTCTCCCTTGTGCTAGAGTGTTCCATGCAGTATGCTCCTGGCAAGACATGGTCCACAGGTCTGTAGACCTCTCTGTCTTCATATGCCAACTGGGGTGGAAAAATAACTCACTGTGACTTTTTCTTGGATTTCTTCATCAAGTTTTGGTCCGATGCATTTTCTACATCTGTTTGAAGGAGTTTTGTGGGAGAGCTGGCTATAACTGCTTCCTGCTACTCCACAAGCTCGACTCTTCCTCCTGTCTTTGCTTGGTATCTCACAAGTAAACACAATTTGAAGAAGACTATGCTGGAAAATAAGCTATTATTCTATGAAGGCTGTCTTGATTAAATAAGAGATTTTTTTCAGAGGAATGAATGCTTGAGGAAAAACAAGCTTGTTTTTTTAAGGTATTTGTTTTTTGGAGTTTTTTTGTTGTTTTTTCCTAGTGGAGAAAAAAACAAATTCCCTTGATTCAAAGAGTTTGTCTATTATCATGATAATATTGGGTTTTATTTTAGGAGAAATGGTAACAAAGTATAAATTAAATAATCAGTATCATTTATTCTGTTTGCACAGAATGTCTCTGGCGACTTGTTGTATAATTTGTTGCAGAAGGATAGGAACGTGTACAACCCCTCCAAAAAGGGACCTGTACTGGAAAGATATCCGTGAGTACAGTTACAAAAATGTAGCTACGTGGTTACAAATGGTCCTCAACTTCTGCATGTTTGCTTTGTAAGCCAGTGGCGTAGAGTTTGGAATATAGTACAATTCCACATAGAAGTAATACTGTGCAATGTGATTCTCACAAAAGCTCATTTAACTTTAATGTATCTGAATAATACTATATATTCTAACCTCCATTTCTAACATTCTGTCTATGGGAAAAGTTCTTTTGTGTTCAGGTTTGGATGCTAGGAAAACAGCTCTTCCCAATGTAGCTCTGGCTCTGGCACACAAAGGGTTTCATGGTGTCAGGGGATTAGAAAGAAGGGAGAAGGGTCCCAGGTTTTTCCCACCTACTTCAGATTGTCTTCTACCAGCCTATCCATCAGTCCAAAGCTGCTTGGACTTTTGCTAAGCCATGCTCCTTCCCCCTTTGTTGGGAATCTTATTGAAGAGATTCCTTGTGTTGGGTAGAAGATTGGAATAGATGACCTCTAAAGTTCCTTCTGATTCTCAGATCTTATAATTTTCATTTGAGTTTGTCAATCTGAGGGTATTTAGCGGAGTGATGGTAAAGAGAAGATGAGGGGGCAGCTAAGTGGCGCAGTGGATAGAGCTCTAGCCTTAGAGTCAGGAGGACCTGAGTTCAAATCTGGCCTCAGACACTTGACACTTACTAGCTGCATGACCCTGGGCAAGTCATTTAACCCCACTTGCCTCACCAAAAAGCAAAAAACCCCAAAAAACAAATAAAGAGAAGATGAGGAATTGTTATATGAGTAAGAATGGAATCTGTGGATATATTAGACATATGTATCTACTCTGTGGGTTAAAGATTAAGAAGCTGTGTGCTGATGATGTCAGTTCATCCTACTTGGGGAAGGTGACAGAAATCCTTACGCATTTAGATCCAATATCAATAGAAAGTCACACTTCTGTTTGTGTTCAGTCAAGTATTTGTAATTGTTAATTATCTTTTTTTTTCTTTTTAAAGGAAATGTTATAAAATTTACTGGACCACTTATTCTAGGGTAAGTATTAACAACTACACATTGATTTTGCCTATACTAGTATTTTAAATCATTGTTTTCTGTAGAAGTAATTCACAGGAATAATGAGCTTCAATACATTAAAGTTTTAGTTACATGCTAAATGTGGCATGTCGCATCTTTTTAATATTACTTTTTAAAATTAATATAAAAATATCTTACAAGCTGAAAGTAATGGAAATAAGAATTTTGTAGCTGACTAAAATGCTTTCTTTTCTTATAGTTAGGAATATGGCATGGAAATATAAGGCAAAAAGTTGACTTGCTATTTGTTTTTCCTTGCCTTATTATGAGGCAAAGGACAGGACCTTTACATATTCTATAGCACAATGTCTCTTTATGGAAAGGTGTTATATTCAGGAGTGTAGCAAAAATAAATGGAATCATTTGTTAAGCATCTTGTTTTCTTTGGGAGGAAATAAAAATAAGAGGGCAACCTATTTAGCATTTTTAGTTGCCTAGTCAAAGGACCCCAAGAGAACATAAAGTTCTTTTATAGAATCTTCACTGACTGTCTTGGTCCTGGAAAATAGGATGTCAGCATGGTCTAGTGGAAAGAACTCTGGGTCTGGAGTCTGAACCTGTCTTCACACCTCACCTCAGATATTACGTATATCATCTGAGGCAAATTACCTAACCTCCTTATGTAGTACTTAGATTGAATGACCACTGAGGTCCCTTTTCACTTTTGGTCTCTGATCCCATGAAGCCAATTAATGCACCTGTCTGCCTTCTCTTTAAGATAGATATAGAAATTTAGGAGCAAGACTGAAGCAATAGAAGATGTGGTTTAAATTCTGAGCCTATTCTGGTTGGACTTTCAGGTGATTCCTGGAATGACTGTAGATCATTTTAAACAGTGGATATATACTTAGTTCTTGGATGCATGACAAACTTAATGTTCAAAATTGATTTGAATGCTGTCTCAAAAAGTATAGCTTTTTTATGCTTAGATACCAAGTTTACATTAGACTTTTTTTGTTATCTTTTTAAGAGGTTCTTTATTTATTACATATGAAGTTCTGGCCTTGAAGAAGTCTGTGACGCTAGATACTCAAGTCATCGAAAAGGAAAAATTGAAATCATATATATATTTAGATGCTGTTTCTTTAGATAAAAGAGAAAATCAAGGTAAGTTTATGGAAAAAAGTATGTATGTGTTTAAAGTACTTTTAAATCAGTATTATAATAGACTTTCTGGGAAATGTAAGGTAGCTATTGAATTAGATTTAGAGACTATTAGAAGAATGATGTTATTAATAAATCCACTAGAATGAGTATTATCTAACCTTTGCTTTCAGAATCTGTATTGAAAGAACTCATTATATTTGTTCTGTGCAGTTTAGAACCAAGCAAAAATTCTTATCCACTTTTAATCTGGAAAAGGGGCAAAGTCTACATATAATAGCTTAAGTTAGGATGGTGCTTCAGACTGAGAAATAATTATTTCTTCTCATCCCAGAGTGGGGGACAAGGAAGGGTCAGCTTAGGATAGGGAAACTGAACACCTTTTGCAGATGCTTTTGAGTCCACCAGATTTAAATGAAAGTTCAAAATATGTTCCAAAGCAAATCTTAAGTAAATTTTAGACTCTTTATCTTTTGGGACTTATTCATCTAAATTCTTAATTCCTTACCTACTAGGTACTTTTAAAAATGTATTAACTTCCACAGCTACAGTTATTCATGTTAAGATTAGTTTACTCAGATGCGAAATTATTTGCTAAATATTGGAAAGACTGTTAATTAGATGTGAATTAACTCTTTGTTGACATCATATAGTTTTATTTTTATTTTGTCCACACCTCCTAGGATTGATTTTTTTGGCGTAGGGAATCCCTAATAGAAAGCTGCCCTTACCTGTGCAGGTTATAGTTTTAGAGAGTTGCCCAGGGTCACTGAGAACTTAACTTGCCCAGGGTCAAACAGCTGTCTCTGAGGGTGTGGTGAACCCAGGTCTTCCTGGCTGAGGCTGAGCTATTCACTACACCCAGTGGTGTGGTGGAGCCATCTCAAGTAGGCTAGAGAGAACTGATTATTAAATTTTCATTGTGAACCTTAGCGTGTTGGAAATGCCACAGATCAGGGCTTGATTTATTGTTTTGCTGATTGTCTAGACTTAAGGAAATGATGGGAAAAATGTAACATTGCAGGTTAATCTTTTAAAAAACAATTTTTAATTTATGAAATAAAACAAGCATTTCCATAACATAATAGAATAAAAAAAGATGATTGCATATGAAATTGCAAATCTATTATGTACAACTTGCTATTCCTCTTAAATGTATAATTAAGTTGTCATATACATTTCTTTTTTTCTCTCTCACTACTCCTTGCTGCTAGTAGACACACATATACACATATATGTATACCTATACACACATACACACATGGATGTATGTATATATGTATGTATGCAAATGTGTGTATATATCTATAGCTATCTATCTATCTCAGTTCTTTCTCTGGATGCAGATAGCATCTTCCTTCATAGGACCTTTGTAGTTAATTTGGATATTTATAATAGAATGACCTGATTGCTCAAAGTTGTTCTTAAAATAGTATTGCTATTACTGCATACAACACCTTCTCTTGCTTCTGCTCATTTAGCTCTTCATTATTTCATGCAAGTCTTTCCATGTTTTTCTAAAATCATTGAGCTCATCATTTCTTATAGCACAGTAGTATTCCATCACGAACATATACCACAACTTATTTAGCCATTTCTCAATTGGCGGGCATCCCCCCAATTGCCGGTTTTTTGCCATCAAAGTTATTCTTAAAGCAATATTGCTGTTATTGTATACAATGTTCTCATGGTTCTGCTCATTTAGCTTTTCATTATTTTGTGCAAGTCCATGTTTTTCTAAAACTAACAAGCTCATCATTTCTTATAGCGTAGTAGTATTAAGCAGTATTAAGATTAATCTTTTTTTTTTTTTTTGGTGAGATAGTTGGGGGGTTAAGTGACTTGCTCAGAGTCATAGAGCTAGTAAGCGTTATGTATCTGAGGCCTGATTTGAACTCAGATCTTCTTGACTCCAAGGCCAGTACTCTATCCACTGTACCACATATCTGCCCCTATTAAGATTAATGTTAAAAGTGTGTTGTATGCACTCCCTCATCCACTTCCCCCTTGGAGAGTTGTTAAACATTTATCAGTATACCAAATATACTGCTTTGCTGAGGCATTTTATGAAATGCCTTTCCAGGGCTTTAAATGAAATGGTAGTCTAAAGAGTTAATTCAGTGTGAAAGATGAATAGATGAACTGCTCATTCTTTTTTTAAATAGTATTTCATTTTTTCCAATTACATGGAAAGAAAAATTTTTAAATTCATTTAAAAAAATTTTGAGTTCTAATTTTCTCCCTCCCTTCCTCACCTCTGCCCTCCCTAAGACAGTAAGCAGTACAATATAGGTTATGTATGTACAATCGTGGAAAACATATTTCCATATCAGTCATGTTGTGAAAGAAGGAACAGACCAAAAGAAAAAAAAATAAAGTAAAAATAGGATGCTTCAATCTGTAGTCAGATGCCATCAGTTCTTTCTTTGGATATGAATAGCATTTTTTATCATGAGTCCTTTGGAATTGTCTTGGATCATTGTATTGCTGAGAATAGCTAAGTCATTCATAGTTGATTATTGTACAGTGTTGCTGTTGCTGTGTATAGTATTCTCCTGGTTCTGCTCTTTTCACTTTGTATAAGTTCATGTAAGCCTTTCTAGGATTTTTCTGAACTCTACCTGCTTGTCATTTCTTGCAGCACAATAGTATTCCATTACATTCATATACCACAACTTGTCCGTCAGTTCCCCGTTTGATGAGTCGCCCCTCAATTTCTAATTCTTTGCCACCAGCAAAAGAGCTGCTATAAGTATTTTTGTACAAGTAGGTCCTTTTTCCGTTTTTTGTTTTTTTGTTAATTTCTTTGGGATACAGATCTAGTAGTGGTATTCTAGATCAATTGCATAGTTTGATTGCCCTTTGGGCATAATTCCAAATTACTCTCCAGAATGGTTGGATCAGTTCATAGCTCTACCAACAGTGCATTAGTGTCCCAGTTTTCCTACATCCCCTCCAACTTATATAATTTTCCTTTTCTGTAATATTAGCCAATCTGATAATTTGCATTTTCTCATCAATAGTTATTTAGATCGTTTTTTCACATGACTATAGTTAGCTTTGATTTCTTTGTCTGAAAACTGCCTGTTCATATCCCTTGACCATTTATCAATTGGGAAATGACTTGTATTCTTATAAATTTGACTGAGTTCTCTTTATTTGAGAAATGAGGCCTTTATCAAGAGACATTTGCTGTAAAAAAATTGTTTCCCTGCTTTCTGCTTTCCTTTTAATCTTGGTTGCATTGGTTTCATTTGTGCAAAACCTTTTTAATTTAATATATTTAAAATTTTCCATTTTATATCATGTAATGCTCTCTATCTCTTGTTTGGTCATAAATTTTTCCCTTCTCTATAGATATAACAAGTAAACTATTCTTTACCCTCCTAATTTGCTTATGGTATCATCCTTTATGTCTAAATCATGTGCCCATTTTGACCTTATCTTGTTACTCGGTGTAACATGTTGGTATATCAAGGTACTAGTAATCATAATTTGGTAGTCAGGAGGTTTCTTAGTGGATACAGAACATTGGAATAAAAGAATTTAAGTATTTTAAAGAGGTTTTTTAAAAAAATTAAATAGCCTAGTGAAGTATCTATGTTAACTATAGGACTGTGTCTGATGCAGTAGACCATAATATTCACTCCTGTTTGGTTATCCACTTACTTGCTTCTTTGCAATTTAAGGGCTTGATTGTTGCCTAGGACAAGAAGTTTAAGTGACTTGTCCAGGGTCAGGCACCATCGTGTTTCAGAGATAGGCTTGAACTCAGGGTTTCCTGACTGAGTCTTGCTTTCTACTATGTCACATTGCTTTTCCATGATTTCTATACTAACGTTAATTCTTGCTTAAGTTTTTAAATGTGTAATTTACCCATTTGAAGATGTCTTTTGGGACACTTTTTGTTGTTTTCTTATTCCATCTCTGGCATTTTAGCTGATTTCAGTTGGTTTGTAATTTTTTTTAAGTTAGTGTTTTCTTAATTTTAAAATTTTGGGGTTTTTTAGTCTATTTTTTGTAGCCATTTTTCTTCTATTTGCGGCTTCTACAATGTGGACTCTTTTTGTTTTTGGAGGAGTGTATGAGGAGACTGACTCCTTTTTAATAACTTTGACTCCTTCAGCTTGTTTAGAAAGCCTCAAAGTATAAAATTATTATACTTAATTATACATTTAGTTGCTTTCATTGAAAAAATATACAATCAGACAATTTTTGAAATGAGAACTGGGATGTATGTTGACTTAACTATAGTGTAAATTGAAATACTTAGGATTATGATTTAGAACTGGAAAGGACCATAGAGGGCAGTTAGTCTGATTCTTTAATTTTACAAATGAGGAAGACAATTCCAGAGAGGTCAAGTCTCTTGCCAAAAGTGACATAGGCAGTGGGTGATGGCAGGGATTCAAACAGCATTTCTTTCTTTGTACTGTGCTCCCTCAAACAATGTTGAATAAACCTGATACATTTTCAATTTCTGTCTCTTCCCTTTGTGGCTACTATGTAGACTAATACCTTTTTGTTATGACATATTAAAATTCATTAGGTTACAGTTATCTCACATTAGGTATAATTCTGTTTGGTATTTCCTTAGACATTTAGATAGGCAATATGACATGGTGGATGGAATGCTGGATTTGGAGTCAGGAAGACCTGTGCTTTTCACACTGAATAGCAGTGTGACCACAGGCATGTCTTGGCGCCTCCGGCAAATCTCTAAAATTTTAGATTATAGCCAACCATGGTGGTGCATGCCTGTAATACCAGCTACCTAGAAGGAGGAGACTGGGGGATCTCTTGAGCTAGGGGGTTCTGAGATACAGTGAGCTATGCCAATCAGGTGTCTGAACTAAGCTCATCATTAATATGGTGAGCCCCAGTGTCAGGCCACCAAATTGCCTAAGAAGGGACAAATTGGCCTAGGTCAGGAATGGAGCAAGTCTAAGTTCCCCTGACAATCAGTAGTGGAATTGGACTTGTGAATAGCTCCTGTACTTCCAATGTGGTCAAAATGGGGAGATCCACTCCTTTAAAAACAAAAAAAGCATAGGCTGTAGATGGACTGGATTCTGGAATGATGGAAGGAATTCCCACACTGAGAATCACAAGTCATTGATGTATCGATATCTTCTTAGTAAGTTTGTGAAACGTTCTCGTCTCATATTTATAAATTATTTTTAAATTGCTAATTTCATTTCTTTTATGTTGATTCTTCTGCCTGACTCCAAATTCTGGCAATGTTCCCTATTTGGAACTGGCAGCATGCTGTACTGATTGTGCTTAAATTTCATCAGTTAAATATCTATAAATCACAATGTAGAATGGGTTACTTCTAGGAAAAGTTTTTATAGACAGTCAGTCCTGCCTTTGGTGTGGAGATTCTCATTAACTTTTCTCTAGATTTTGGGAATCTATCTTACTTTTGAGCCTGTAGCCATCTGTCCTCTAATTGTGATTCCAGTTGGCATTAATGATAGTTGTGTGAAAAGAATTAGACCATAAGCTCCTTGAAGACGGTGATTGTTTTATTTTTTCTTTGTGTTGATTAGCATAGTGCTTTGAATATATAGGCATGTAATACATATTTATTGAATAGAAAATAAAGTGAATAAAATAGAAAAATTATAGTCCTTTACATTAAATGTTGTTTATTGGAGTATAATTTGTGTATTTTTCTTTAATGTCTTATTACTTATAATGTCTTATTATTGGACATAAAATTTCAAAAGTGCTTAATTTTTATTAAATCTATAATTTCATTCAGGTATCACATACCAGGCAAGGAAGGAACTTCACAAAGCATTAAGGAAAGTATTGGCAACATCGGCCAAAATATTTCAGAATCCTTTTGATGGTATGTTCTTAATAGTTAATTCTGTAATATTAACTTTGCTAATTTTTACTAATTTTTTGAAAGAAATATTTGAAAAAATTACTTGTTTAACATTTTTGGGAGATCGTGTCTAATTTTTAAAGTCTGAAACTTTGGAATATCTACTTTCCATTTCCGAGGTTGCATTATCATCAACATACAATTATCTACACTTAAGGAAAACATATTTATTTATTTATTTATTTTAGGCAATTGGGTTTAAGTGATTTGTCCAGAGTCACACAGCGAGTAAGTGTCAAGTGTTTGGTCTGAGGCTGGATTTGAACTCAGATCCTTCTGACTTCAGGGCCGGTACTCTATCCACTGTGCCACCTAGCTACCCTGAAAGCATATTTATTAACACAAGTAATTGAAAATTGCTAGTAATATTCTGTTATGGAAAGTGTGTTTGCAGCTGTAAGCCAAAATGAGATGAGAAGCCCCATGAGTAGCATTCCTACGTCTCTGACAAAGCCCTTCATAACTTAGCTGTTGAGAGAGCCATATCAATAATTGACTTTCTCCAAGGAAAAGGATCGTGGTCTTATTCTTTTTTTGTAGTAAAAGCTGGAGCATAAGCAGTACTATTGAAGAGAATGACAGTATACCTTGCCAGCAAGATTCTAGTGCTGGCTAGACTGGGGGCTATGGTCCTATTTCCTGGATTTTGAAAGTGGTGGTCAAAAGTATCTCTTTTTAACCTTGCAGAGCACTTGACCACTTAGGACCAAACTTTATATCTTCCTGATTTGGCTTTTAAGCTAAATGGATTATCTGCTTGTGAATATCAAGAATTGACGATATATATTATTGGATAAGAATATATATATATATATATATATATATATATATATATATACACACACAAGTGGATCTTTTAGTTGCATTATCTTTCTCTTGGCCTCCTATGTTGAGTTACCTTTGAATCTTCTTTTTTGTTTGGCCTACCACAACCACTTTGCAAATCCATTCTCCCTTTGGAATTGTCAGTACCCTAGTTTGTCTTTGGGAGCCGTACCTGGACAGGCCTAGGTTACATATGCATATTGGAAAAGAATCCCAGTATACCTATGAACAAGCAACTTCCTATCAGTCCCTGTATCATTCTGTTTGTTTCTTTGTCCTATGTTCTGCTTACCTCTAATTGAATGTCTAATAATGTTCATGGCTTATTCTGTGTCACTTTCTCTTGTTTTCTCTCCTAGCCTTCCTGTCTCTTTTTTCTGTTTGAAGTCCTCAATTTCTGAACACATCCATCATCTTCTTTAATAGTTGACTACCGTGCTCTATCAGAACTGTCTCTTTACTCCTAGCCCATCACTGATCTCCTTGTAAGCACTTGAACTCGACCTGAGACTTGCCACCTCTGCTGCAGCAGTGGAAAAGCATGTCTCTTGATTCCATGTTTTCCTTACCAGTCCCATTTTTACCACCTTAGTAGAGGTACTTAATGCCTCTCATCTGAATTTCCATGTCATTAACTTTGAAATTCTCTTATCACAATCTGTTATCATTTTATCTCTCTCTCTGCCTTATAACCCCAAACTATTTTCTATTCCTGACTATGATCTCTAAGCCCTTGAGCCCTCAGTTCCTTCTCAGATCATCACCATTGCACTGGCTATACTCTACTCTCTTTCTCGTCTTGATCTCTTGGTGAAACAGTTCAACTCTACGCTATCGTCTTGAGACATAGTGGAGACAGCTAGGTAGAGAAGTGGATAGAGAGCTGAGACTGGAGTTAGGAAGACCTGAGTTCAAATTCAGACTCAGACACTTACTAGCTGTGTGGCCCTGGGCAAGTCACTTGATTTCTGTTTGCCTTAGTTTCCTTAACTGTGAAATGAGGCTAATAATAGTACCTATCTCCCAGGGTGGCAGTGTGAGGATCAAATGAGGTAATATTTGTAAAGTGCTTAACATAATACCTGGCACATAGTAGGTGCTATATAAATGCTTATTGTTTTTCATTCTTTCTTGTCCGTCTTCTTGCCCCCCCCTTGCCTTCTTTATCCTGTGCTGATCTTCCCCTCCCAAACTTTAGCTTTGGATTACTCCCACCAGCCACTGCCTTCACTCTTATTCATATGCTGCTGAACTAAACTGGAGAAAATCATGAAACTGTGTTGACTGGGTCTACTACAAATTTGTGTTTAATAATCTCAACTGAGTCTTCACTGCCGCAAGGCATTTTTATACCTCCTTAATCAGTTAACTATCCCACTCACCACCTAAGCTTTTCCCTACCTTTTCGTCTTTGCTTGCCTGTTGCATATCTCCAGCTGGATGTCCTGCAGATATGTTCAGAACTTTTCTCCCCAACTCCTTCTGTCTTCCTAATTTTCCTCTTATTTTTGAGAGTATTATCATCCTTTTATTCACCCAGGATCACAAACTAGATGTCATCCTCAAGTTCTTACTTTTTTTCACTCTGCATATCTAATCAGTTGCCAAGTCCTGTTGCTTTTACCTTTGTAACATCTCTTGTATACTTCGTTTTCTTTCTTCTGACATTGCCACCATCCTCATGGCATCCCTCATTACTTTAAGTCTGGACTATTTCATTAGGCTTCTTGTTGGTCTCCCTGCCTCAGTTCTTTCCCTCTTATAGTCAATTCTCTACTGAATTGTCAGATTGATCATCAAATAGCTTTATCCATATCTTGTTGAACTTTCATGTTCACATTATTGCACATTGGACCAAGCATAGTTGGATGACTTGAGGCATTATCTAAAATCAGTAATGCTTTAAATACAATATTATCTTTGTAATATTTTATAACAGCTAAGCTAAAATTGAAAATCAGTTTTTAAAAACACCTTTAGACACCTTTGCTTTCTTATTTGACCATCAAAGAGCTGGAAGCAATCCATGGTTGTAATCTCTCAGAGCATGAGAATTTTGACATTGTTAAACAAGCATTGGTTTTAATTTAAAATTCCCTTCTGCATCATCTCCTAATAAAAATGTTATGCAACCCTTAATTGCTTTAAATCTAGATTGAGTTTTTCCTTTCTTAATAATAAAAGTTCTAGAAGGCATCTTTTTTTTTCCAAGGCAATCAGGGTTAAGTGACTTCCTCAAAGTCACACAGCTAGTGTCAAGTGTCTGAAGCCAGATTTGAAATCAAGTCCTCCTGACCCTAGAGACAGTGCTCTATCCACTGTGCCACCTAGCTACTACAGGTGTAATTTTTTTTAGGATAAGCCTGTTTCACTCACATTAAAATTTGTTGCTCAGTATATCAATTTTCTTTGATTATTTTCTTCTATACTTCAGGATATTTAACTACCATGTCCTCATCTGCACTGGCTGCCTCTCTGGTAACTTTAACATTATGCGATTGAACTTAGTTTTTTGCTACTTAACCCACCAATGCATGCAGTAAAAGTTTCTTCACTATCTACTTCATTTCTCTTTTTTTTTTCCACTTCTTTAAACAAAAAACTATTGTCTGAAGGACTGCTCTGCTAAAAGGAATGTGTTTCTGATTGCAGTCTTCAATCTGTGCATCTAAAGGAGACTCCATTTCTATCATTGTAACATTTATTCTTGGTAGTTGTCCACAAACCACAAAAAGCTCATGCAATTTTGCCTTTTTAAAAATTTCACCTGCATGAATTTATAATATTCTTTACTGTGGATTCAGGCATCCCAACATCAACACACATTAGGACTACTTTTAACTAAAAGGTACATGTATATTCTTGCGTTGAGAAAGAGTCCTTCAAAAACTTTCATTTTTGATACTTATAGATTAATTTATTTTCGCTAAGAAAGTATGAAGAAAAATGTTTTCTGATCCCTCAGCTCTTTCTTCTTTTTGCTTTGCAAAGACCACTTCAGTACGGTTGATTTAGAAGATCACGAATATGGCATGTGGATGCTGCTAAAGAAGAGCAAATCAGAGGACAAAATGGTCCGCCTGGAGGCGGTGAAAGAGATGGCAGCAAACCATCACTGGCGTGGTAATGTTTCCTTGAGGACCTCTACCTTTGAAAGGGTGGCAGTGTTGTCATCTGAGTTTTTACACAGCTATTGTAAAAACAACAGGAGGGATTAATGGTTCAGGAAGAAAAAGAATGTAGGCATTTTTCTTCATAAAAACATACACTGAAATGTTAGTGTTAAAAATATTAGAAAAGGTGAGTATTCGCTTTCCATTATAAATGGAACATTTTCAGACTGGCTGTTTTCCATGATGAAAACTCTTGACCTTGCTTGTTAAAACTTGGTGCTGCCAGAGTAGCTAGGTGGTATAGTGGATAGAATACCGGCCCTGGAGTCAGGAAGACCTGAGTTCAAATCTGGCCTCAGACGCTTGACACTTACTAGCTGTGTGACCCTGGGCAAGTTACTTAACCTCATTGCTCCGCCAAAAAAAAAAAAAACAACCTAGGAAAACTTGGTGCTGCCATTTCCTTGTGTGGAAGGTGATTAACTCATTTCAGTATAATAAGATCTAGATTTTGTGGCTCAGTGTGTGTATTGAAGACTATTTAAAACCTTCTTCATGGTGTAAAGGATGTGTTTTGTTTTCTTTTTTTAAATTCTGTTTGACAGAATTTGAATTCAAGGCTACTATTCCTTGAATATTCTAGTCAACTTGACTAGAATCACCTTTGAGACAGGCCTGAGATAAGTTACAGCCAACCTCTTTAATTGAGAAACTGACCTAGAGTACTTTCACCCTAAGCAATCCTGAAGGTTGATGACGGAGTACCAAGAAGTGTCATAGCATTATAGACTTTTGACCTAGAAGAGATATTAGAGATAATTTTCTCCAACCCCGACATTTTGCAAATGAATGACAGAGAGGCGATGTGACTTAATCATACAGGCAGCCAACAGCAGGCCCAGGGATTTGAACTCAAGGCGTCTGACTCCAAAACCTGCATTTGACTTCAAGCTAAGATTGAAAGTTGGTTGATTTTTAAAAATTGAGAATTATTATAAGAAGTACTAAATTGTATCCTCGGTATTTATTTCTTTTAAAAAGCTGCTCTAAAACCTATTTCTGCCTTACTGTTTGATATGGTTTTCAGTTGCTGGTTAAGTTTATTTTTCGGAGGTAAAACTCAAAGTGGTCAAGTGAAGGTGATGAAGTCAGAAAGTTACCATTTCTTACCTACCAAATTTTATGTTTATTCTAAGTTTAAAATATATTTAGTTATATGCCTGGTAGGGTGATTTATTTGGTGATAACTGTGAAATAAATTGTGTAATTTTTGAGATCTTAGTATTATAGATATAGATGTATTTAAATAGTTTTAAGTGAATTTGTGTATCATTTTATAATTTCCCAAATGTTTTCACATCCATTATTTTGTTAATCTGTACGATTACCATAGACTAATTTTAGGATACTTGATGTGCTTTTACCATAGATTACCAGTATAGGACAGTTGCTCAAGCCTGTGATGTGAGGACTATCATTGGCTTGGCGCGAAGCAAAGAAACAGACCTTCGTTTTTTCCTACCACCACCTCATTTGCCAGCAGTAAAAGAAGTAAGTTTAAAAAGAAATCTAGAACATGAAAATTAGCTTAACATGTATAATTTTTACTTTGAGTACAACAAATTGAAACTGAAAATAAGGATTTTAGAAAGCCGCTATTGAGTACATTCAAAATTTTACACTTCCAACAGGAACAAGATGATAAGGTGCAACCTAATGTATTTATTGGGTTTTGTATTTATTAGTGCTTACTATTCATACAAGACACTAGGTATACAAAGGCAGAACTTAAAACAAGCTCAAATTTTTTTTGAGGGTAGAGATGCAACATATAAACAGTAAGTATAAAAGTAGTTGTTGTGGTTTGTCCTTCGTTTTCGAAGAGGACCATGACATCAGGGAGATGATCCTCCCTCCTACAAAAAGACTCCTAACCCATTTGGTAGGTCTTTTCTTTTCATGTTATTTTATTCCCCTTCTGTGACTATGTGCCACTACTGTAGTCTTTTGAGGTAAACTTCAAAGAGGATCAGACTCCTTTGAAAATGATCTAACTTCTTTGGATTACTATGAACAGCCAAGCATTATTTTAAACAAGTTTTATTATAATTATATTGACTTGTCAACAAAACATTTCAGATAAAAATACTAATTGAGGAATTTAATGAGGTAGCATTTAATGAGGCAGAAGGAGATGAATTAACAAACAAGTAAATTGCTTTTCTTCTGTGGCCTCTTTAAGGTCTGTCTGAAATGCCAGTATCTCTGCCTTTGTTTTGGAAAAAAAAAAAAGTAGCATTTTAAGACCTATTTCCTGATTTCCTGTCTTTTTCCAGGACATACTTGAAAAACTAGAAGACTTTTGGAGATCTTTAAATTCCACATTAGCTAGTTGGTATATGAAATATATGAAGATGAATAGAATATATTGGAATTAACTAAAAGATATGGCATACTAATGAGTGCTGGAAAAAACAGCGATAGACAAGCCATCTCATTTAGAATTAGGCTAACTCACTTTATTCCAAGGTGAAATGAAGTACAAATCTAGAACTTCAGTTAAGAGCAGGTCTTAGAAACTGGATGTAGCCACGGGTCAAAATTTAATTAATATTATATGGAATGAATTGTAGCTATGTCTTATTAATAATTACACCTACACAAAAGTAAGTGTCTTTATTCTCCATAGCAATATCTTAAATACAGAAGAGATACACACCAGTATGAAGCAGAGTATTAAAAATAAATGCCAAACATTTAAACTACAACATTTTTGTTTTTTAGTTTACTTTTTAAAATTACCAGACATTTTTTTCTCTTCCTTCTACCTACTGTCCCACCTTGAAAACCAAAACCCTTGTAACAAGTATACAAAGTCAAGGAAAACAAATTGCTGCATTGGCCATTTCCCAAAAAATGTATATCTCAGTTGTACCCTAGGACCGTCACCTGTCAGGAGGTAGATAGTATATGTGTCATCATCAGTCCTCTGAAATAATAGTTGTTCATTATGCACACTTTGAAAACTAGTCTGCCCTCACTGTTCTAGTAGATGTAAATTCCTTAAGAATAGAGACTTTTATTTTTATTATTGTGTCTTCAGCACTGCCTAGTGTCTTATATGTAGTATTGCTTGATGTTTATGTGGTTGAATTGAGTCCCATTGCTACCACACTATTCTTATCCCTCATTTTTATCCATCCAGGATTACTGAAATAGATACCATCCCCCCTCCACTGCCCTTCCCTCCTCCTCTCTCATCTAATCCATCCTTAACCCTGTTTCCAGCTGACTCTGGCTCACAGATCTGCTTGTGTTTGTTCTCTGCTCAGAAAACTTCAGTGACTCCATGCTGTCTATGAAACTCCCAAGTCCTTGGATGGAACTCTCTTAGAGCTCTAGTGCTTCATTTACTCCACTCTTGTAAAATGGGAGAGAAAGTGTGGTAACCCAGAGCACCATTTTTGGAAGCGTGAGACATGGATTCTGGTTACTTAAACCAAATTAGGCATTCACTAGCTGCAAGCCACAGTTCTAGGCATTAGGGACACAAAGACAGAAGTAAAGCAATCCCTGCTCTCATGGAGATTATAATCTATTGGGAGGATAAAACATACAGATTTTTAAGTAAAAAGAATGTGGGGAGTGAGAGGATACAACTAGGGAAATCAGAGGAAAAAAATCAAAGAGGAAGAACCTGGGCTTGAGGCATGAAAAAATAATAGGGATTCTGAAAGGTAAAAGCATTATAAAATGATACTCTGACATTAAGCCCTTCAGCTAGATGAGGCCTTTACCTAGACCATCCTCAACACTTTATTATTAGATCTTTCTATACTCACTATTATCCTAGTCTCTTCTGCACTTTGTGTCTAAACTCTTTGAAAAGGCCATCTATAATAGGTGCCTCTACTTCCTCTCTTCTCTTTTCTTAACCTCTTACACTCCAGCTTCTAACCTATCATTCCACCAAAACTTCTCTCCAAAATTAGTGATCTCTTAATGGCCAAATCCATTGGCCTTTTTCAGTCCTCGTTCTCCTCAGCCTCTCTGCAGCCTTTGATACTTTTCATCACCCTGTCCTCCTTGATACTCTTTTTTCCTGTAGGCTTTTCAGGATTTCAGGGTACCACTCTTTTTTTTTTTTTTTTTTTTTTTGGTTAAGGCAATTGGGGTTAAATGACTTGTCCAGGGTCACACAGCTAGTAAGTGTTAAGTGTTTGGTCTGAGGCCGGATTTGAATTCAGGTCCTCCTGACTTCAGGGCTGGTGCTGTCCACTGCACCGCCTAGCTGCCCCTGGATACCACTCTCTTGATTCTCATCCTACCTATTTGACTACTCCTTCTCAATCTCTTTAGCAAGATTTCCATTCAGATCGTGCCCTCTAATCATTGGTAATAGGTATCCCAAAGGATTCTGTCTTGGGCACTTTTCTCTCTCTATACTGCTTTACTCTCATCAGCTCCCATGGATTTAATTACCATCTCTATGATCATGATTTTTAAAATATGTTTTCATTTATTTTGTTAAATATTTCCCAGTTACAAAGAAAACAATTTTAACATTCATTTAAAAAAATTTGAGCTCCAAATTCTCTTCTTCCTTCCCACCCCTCCCCTCTCCTTGAGAAGGTAAGCTATTTGATATCATCATGTGAAATCATGCAAATCATATTTCCATATTAGCCATGCTGCAAAAGAAAACGCAGACAAAAAGAAATAAGAATAAAAGTTTAAAATAGTATGCTTTAATCTACATTCAGAGTTCATCAGTCCTTTCTTTGGAGGTGGATAGCATTTTTCATCATGAGTCCTTTGGAATTGTCTTGAATCATTAGTCGTGATCAGAGTAACTAAGTCTCTCACAGTTGATCATCCTTACAATATTGCTCTTACTGTATAACAATGTTCTCCTGATTCTACTCACTTCACTTTGTCTGTGATGATGATTTTGAAAACTCTATATCCTGCCTCAGTTTCTCTGCTGACCTCCAATCTTGCATCTCCAGTGGCCTTTCAGACATCTTGAACTGTATGTCCAGTAGACATCTTAAACTCAGCATTGCCAAACTGAAATCATTATATTTCTCTCTAAACTTTCCCCTCCTTCTGCCTTCTCTATCCTGTAGAGGATTATATCATCTTCCCTGTCCTTTAAGCTCTCTGTTGCCAGGACCTGTTGATTTTGCCTTTGCAGCATTTCCCAGTTACTCCTCCTTCTCTCCTGTGATGCTGCCACCACCCTGGTACATGTCCTCATCACCTCATGTTTGGATTATTACAATAGCTTCTTGGTAGATCTGCCTGCCTCAGGGCTCTCCCTACTCCAGTTCATTCACCATTCGTCACCAAAAGTGATTTTCCTGAAATACAGGTTCATTCATGTCACACACACTCACCCTCTCCCCCCGCCCCCCAACTCAATAAACTCCAGTACCTTCTTGTCTCCAGGAGCAAATACAGAATGCTCTGTTTGGCATTCAAAGCCCTTCATAACCTAGGTTTCCCCCCTGACCCCCGCCTCCAACTTTCTAGCATTCTTACATCTTGATCCCTGCCACATAGCCTTCTATCCAGTGACTCTGGCCTCCTTGTTGTTCCACAAACGAGACACTCCATCTCCTGGCTCCAGTCTTTTCTCTTGCTGTCCTCCATGCCTGGAACACTCTCAATCTCTGCCTGCTGCCTTTCCTGGTTTCCTTTAAGTCTCACCTAAAATTTCATCTTCTGAAGGAAGCCTTTTGCAACCCTTCTTGATCCTAGAGCCTTCCCTCTCTTAATTATTTTCTTTTTATCCTGTATGTAGCTTTTTTGTACCCACCCATCAGATTGTAAACTCCTTGAGGTAGGGACTGTCTTTTGCCCCTTTTTGTATCCCCAGCACTAAGTACAGTGGTACAATGCCTTCATATTCTTAATAAATGTTTGTTGATTCTCTGTCCTACTGACCACAGTTCCAAATCTTTGCTCCTCAAGCCTTGTACAGCATTTGCATCTTCTCAGGACTTTGCCTCACAGTGGCCCAAAAAAACTTGAGTCCATTTATTGCAAGTTCCCTCCCCTGCCTTTCTTCTCATCTTATATGCTCCTTTATCCCTTCCTTCACTCCAGTTTCTGATGAAGAGGTGGCCTTTCTTGACAAGTTTAACTTCTTTACGTATACCATTGATCCCATCTTCTTCCATCTGCTTCAGTGGATTTCCCTCACTATCATCCTGTTTTTCCCCCCAGTATTCAATCTTCCCCTATATAGAGTTCCTCCCACATACCTATAAATATTTCTTTCTAGTTCACACTCTTCCATCACGTGTATCCAGTCAGTTGCCAATTCTGTCAGTTCAGCTCATTCTCTAGTCAGCTGTCATTTTTATGTTCGTAACATCTCTTGTATGTGCCCCCTTCTCTCCTCTGCCACGAAAGCCAAGAAGGAGCAGGATGGTTGGTAATATCAAAAACTACAGGTAAGGTCCAGGGGGATGATGACTGAGAAAATACCATCAGATTAATAGTGGTGACCTTTGAAAGAACAGTTTCAGTAGAGTTGTTGAAGCCAGATTTCTAGGAGTTGCAAGTGAGTGGGAGGTGAAGAGAAGACAACGACACTGGATGATTTTTTTAAAAAGAGTTTGGCTGTGGAAGTGAAAAGACATATAGCACTTTCATTGGGGGTGAGAGGGTGGGGCGGGGGTAGCAGGGCCAAGTAATTTTTTTTTCTCTAAGGAAAAGGCATGCTTAGAAATTATTAAAAGATTGAAAGTTTAAAAGTAAGAGTTAAAGGGGATGATTGAAGGGGTAAGCTCCTAGAGAGGAGTGGAGGAGTAAGATCAAGAACACAGGTAGAGGGGTTTATCTGTGGCAAGGATAGGGCACACTTCTTTCTCAGAGGTTGTAGAAAAGAGAGAATATTGACAATTTCAGGGAGTTCTGAGTTGTGGAGTAGTGACTTTCAGTGGATGACCTCAACTTTCTCAGTAATGTAAGAGAAAATGTCTTTTGCTGAGATGGAGAGGGAACATAGTAGGTGAAGGTTTAGAACAGTTTCTACCCAGAGTATTATAATATCAATTAGGAAAGAAAATGATCACCATGCATCCATAAGGATCTAGTTGAAATTAGATCATGTAATTTTGTAGTGGAACTAATTGGCATAGAAGTAGGAGAGGAGAAGGCACATTGAGGTTTGGCAAGGCATAAGAGACCTTGAAACAAA
This sequence comes from Vombatus ursinus, assembly GCF_900497805.2. Classification (NCBI taxonomy): domain Eukaryota; kingdom Metazoa; phylum Chordata; class Mammalia; order Diprotodontia; family Vombatidae; genus Vombatus; species Vombatus ursinus. The sequence continues at coordinate 20,906,897 of NW_020954953.1, read as the reverse complement.
GGCCTAAGGATAAGATAAAAGACCAGTGTATAGCAGATGTAGCTAAGCTCTGTGCTGTCCTTTGTGTCTATGTCTTTGTTGTTCCTTGTACCTGTAAGATCCTTCTTCCTACTTTTTTTTACTTGTTGAATTCTTAACCACCTAACATCAATGCTACTTTCTTCATGAAATCTTCCCTGGTTGCCATTATGTGTCAATTAACTTTCCCTTGTAGAACTAATATAGTACCTTTTTTTCACCTTTCCAATGCACTTATTATTTTTTTTTTACTTTTGTTTTTACATCATTCATTTCCCAACATCCCTTTTCTGTCATGGAGTTTCCCATTGCAACAAGATAAATCAATTAAGGAAAGCCAGTGGAGACATTATGATCATCTCTGCTAACTATATATAACATTCTGCATCTATAATCTCCAGCCTCTCTAAAGAAAGAAGGTTGGTGCATTTTATCATCTAAGCCAGGACCAAGATTGCTCATTGCTCATTAAAATTAGTCAGCCTTGTTTTCAGTGTTTTGTTTATATTATCATAGCCATTGTGCATACTATCATCCTGATTTTGCTTCTGTCACTTTGCCTCATTTCATATATGTCTTCCCATCTTTCTCTATATTCTTCATATTCTTGGTTTTGTACTGCATTATAAAATTCTGTTATATTTATATGCCACAATTTGATGAGCCATTCCTCAATTGATAGGCATTCATTTTGTTTCCGGTTTTTGGCTATCACTAAAAATGTTGCTCTTTGGTGTATATGATACCCTTCTGTATTAAACTTCTTTGGGATATATAGATATTGATCTATATATTTTTGTCTATAAGTACGTAGATCTGCATCTGTATATCTCCCCAGTAGCAGAATTTCTAGGTCAAAGGCTAAGAACAGTATAGTATCTTTTCTCACGTGATTCCATGTTGTTTTTTTAAGAACTCTTAGGCCAATTCACAGCTGTATCAACAGTGAACAAAGTTTTAGTGTCTTTGTCTTCCCACAGGTGTTCTGGCATTGACTGTTTTGTTTCTTATCATCTTTGCTTATTTGCTTGGTAAGGAATAAAACCTCAGTTTTGCTTTAACTTGCATTTCTGTTCTTAGTAGGAATTAAGCCTTTTTTCATGTGATTGTTGATAGTTTGTAGTTCTTTTGGAAACTGTTTATATCCTTTGACTACTTATCTATTAGGAAATGGCTCTTGGTTCATCCTCTACATAAAACTTGGATGTCAGACTTTTAGAGATATGATTAGGCTTTGTACTGGGTAGTCTCTATCATGGAATTGGGCTGATTCAAGATCCTCATCTCTTCCCCCTCCTTTCCCTTTTATTTCAGGATTACTCCATTGAAGAGGAACTTCGACAGCTGCTGGCATCTTTACCTCAGACTGAGATAGACCATTGTATCCAGTATTTCACATCTTTGGCTCTGAGGGAAAGTAGTCAGTCTCTAGCTGCTCAGAAGGTGAATGCATTCAAAAAATGTTTATTTGGCACTTACTATTGCTGAGGCATAAATTGTGATTTAGGTGCTTAGTGCATGTAGTAGAAAAGGTACAAAATTTTTTTAAAGTCATTTATAGAAGAAAGGAGTTCTCTGGCATAAACTTCAGATGAGTTCACTATTGGCGCCCCTGAGTCACGAAGGGTCTGATACATAGGAAGGGTCAGTTAAATACTGCCCCTTCCCTTCACTCACCTATGCGGTGAGTGCTCACTTATGAGCACCAAAGCAGCTTTGCTTTGAAGGATACTCTGTTCCTCACCTTGCTTTTTATGAGGACGAGGTAGCACTGAGTTATCCTGGGTTAATGGTGCTTTGTGACTAACAGTAGGGAATTACTTGACTCCTTCTCTTGTATCATCTCCTTTTTTCTCTTTTGGGGGCATCATTCTGCCCTTTCCCCTTATCTTTCACATTAAAAAAAATTTTTTTACCTCAGGCAACCTCTTTAACAGTTAGATAGAAATGTTGTTAACCCACTTTTTCTTTCCCCTTTCCAAAGTGAACCTAATTAACCTCATTGATAAGAATAAGAAAAGTGATATTTTTGAGTGAGGAATAAGGAATTTATAAGTCTCAAAATTAAGTTAGAAATATTAGAGTATTAGTGTTACTAACCTTAGAAATACTCCAACATGACCTTAAAAATTTTAACACGTCTTTTACCTCTGTGTCATCCTCTAATTGGGCAGCTAGGTGGCACAGTGAATAGAGTGCTGGGTCTGAAGTCAGGAAGTCTCATCATCCTGAATTCAAATTTAGCCTCAGATACTTAACTATAGCTGTGTGACCCTGAGCAAGTGACTTAATTCTGTTTGCCTCAGTTTCTTCATCTACATGTAAAATGAGCTGGAGAAGGAAATGACAAACCATTCCAGTTTCTTTTCTTCTTCTTCTTTTTTTTTTTTTTTTGGCTAGGCAATGGGGTTAAGTGACTTGCCCAGAGTCACACAGCTAGTGAGTATTATGTGTCTGAGGCCGGATTTGAACTCAGGTCCTCCTGAATCCAGGGCCGGTGCTCTATCTACTGCGCCACCGAGCTGCCCCCTGCAGTTTCTTTTCTAAGAAAACCTCAAATGGGGTCACAAAGAGTTAGACATGACTGAAAAATGCCTGAACAACAACAACATCCTCTAGTTAAACTTGCTTTTTCTGAAACACCAACATTCAAAATATTTCTGATTCAATTTTGGTGTTTTTTTCCTTAAGATTGTTAGTATTGCAACACTTGTTTCAGCTACATTATGAGTGATGTAGTATTTTGGGGGGAAGAGGGGGCTAGCTTGCAAAGCTAGCTATCATTTCTATTTCTGTTTCTGTGTGAAAAATCTATACATAAAGTTTCAATAGATAACTTAGAGGTGAACTTTTGAAACATGAAAGTTATGAATCTCCTAAAATGGTGTCTCAATAAAAAGATTCCATCCAACCCAGTTTCTCATACATAAGGACATTTCTGTTTCACAAAGAATATGGATCATCATATTTTTGTGTATATTTGAGTCAGATGATTACTGGCATCCAGATGAATACTAGCAGGGTTGAAATATATTTGATTAACAAGTATTAATTTTCTGTGACAGCTTGTAATCCTTAGGAAAATAAGAAAGGTAGCCTAGGGTTCCTAATATCCTGACTTTGTACTAACAATTGCTGTCATTTCTTATATAATAGTAGTTGCCTGATATGTCTCTGAGAGTGCCAAAGAAATGTACTATTATGCATGTTGACTATAGTTCTCTATTCTCTAATCTTCCTAATGGCCTCTTTATTGGTCAAAGGCTAGAATACATCTCCTATATCACTTTTTTTTTAATTTTAAGTTTTTTATTGATGTCTTTGTTTTTATTTTACCTTCATTTCTGAATATAATCCTCTCCTTTCCCCTACCCAGAATCATTCCCTGTAGCAAAGAATAAAAAAGAAGAAAAAAAGAAAGCCATTCAGCAGAACTAACCAACACATTAATTGAGTCTGACAGTATATGCAACGTTCCCCACAGCTTCAAAGAGTAAAGAGATACATTTTTTGCTTGATGATTATAATTACAGTATTCGGTGTCTTGTTCTTTTATTTGTTTGTTTCCCTCATTCTGCTTACTCCGCATCAGTTTGTATTAGTCTTCTCATACTTTTCTAAATTTTCTGTTTCTTAAGGTAGTGTTCCAGTAGATTTATATACTCTAATTTGTTTAGCCGTTCCCAGGAAATAGGAATCTACTTTGTTTCTAATTCTTTGTTGCTACAAAAAGTGCTACTATGAATACTTTAGTATATTTAAGACTTTCCTTTCTATCTTTGACCCCCTTGGAGTATATGCCTAGCTGTGGGATCTTTGGATCAAAGGATATGGACACTATGGACATCTTAGTCATTTTTTGAGCATGATTCCAAAATGTAGTTCGGGATGGCTGGACGAGTTCACGCCTCCACCAACAGTGCTTTAATAGGTAGCATTAGATAGTGTTTTAGAGTATTTGTCTTTCCACAACCCCTCCAGCCCTATTTCTGTCTTTCTCAGTTTTCTTGTTGTGAGGTAAAACTTCAGAGTTGTTTAATCTGAATTTCTCTTATTATTGGTAATTTGGACCAATCTTAAAATTTCCTTGGAATATTTGAAAGCATGACTTTACTTTTTCAATATTTTCATGGAAGTTAAACTAAGGATATAGCTAGGTTTTTATCAAGAAGGTTTTTATTCTGTCACTTTCCACTTTTTATCTTCTGTTTCAGAAATTGTGTGTATATGTTTGAATTATCTTGAAGTTAACTATGTTAATATTTCTTTGTGACTTGAATTTTTAGAAATATGAGTTGTCTTTTTTTTATTATTTAATTTATTTTTAGTTTTCAACAGTCACTTCCAAAGCTTTTGAGTTTTAAATTTTCTCCCCTCTCTCCCCAACTCCCTCCCCATGACAGCGTGAAATCTGATATAAGCTCTACATGCACATTCCTATTAAACGTATTTTCACATTAGTCATGTTGTAAAGAAGAATTAGAACCCATAAGAGGAACCACAAGAAAGAAGAAACAGAACAAAACAGAAGGGAAAAAAAGAGCAAATAATATGCTTTGATCTGCATTCAAACTCCATAGTTCTTTTTCTGGATGTGGATAGCATTTTCCATCATGAGACTTTTGGAGATGTCTTAGATCCTTGCATTGCTGAGAAGAGTTTAGTCACTGCACAACGTGGCTGTTCCCATGCACAGCGTTCTCCTGGTTCTGCTCATTTGACTCAGCATCAGTCCATACAAGCCTTTCCAGGTTTTTCTGAAGTCTGGCTGCTCATCATTTCTTATAGCACAATAGTATTCCATTACATTCATATACCACAACTTGTTCAGCCATTCCCCAATTGATGGGCATTGTCTCCATTTCCAATTCTTTGCCACCACAGAAAGAGCTGCTATAAATATTTTTGTAACTGTGGGTCCCTTTCCCACTTTTATGATCTCTTTGGGATATAGCCCTAGGAGTGCTATTGCTGGATCAAAAGGTACGCACATTTTTATAGCCCTTTGGGCATAGTTCCAAATTGCTCTCCAAAATGGTTGGCTCAGTTCACAACTCCACCAACAATAGATTAATGTTCCAATTTTCCCACATCTTCTCCAACATTTATCATTTTCCTGTTTTGTCATGCTGACGTGACAAAACAGGAAAATGATAAATGTGAGTCTTCTTAAGAGAGTTAAATGGCACAGTGTATAGAGTGCCAGGCATCAAACACTTACTAGTTATGTGATCCTCTCTCTAAGGCTCAGTTTCCTCCTCTGTAAAATGAGCACAATAATAGTATCTGCCTCTCAAGGTTGTGAGAATGAAATGAGATAATAATTGTAAAGCACTGAGCACAGTGCCTGGCACATAATAAGTGCCATATAAATATTAGCTATCATCTTCATCAATATTGTTATTAAGGGGATAATGTGAGACAAAAATATCAGGTTCTAATTTCTGGCACCCGATTTTCAGACAAGTTGTGTGTATTTTACGAAGTAAAACCTGCTGAAATGAATGAGTTATACTGCTTTTATTCAGATATTCTGGCAGTTTCTACCAAACTGGAGAGGTATCAAATACATACTTGGAAACAGATCTCTATTTTGGGGCCCAGACTACCTAAGATTGGAGCTGCTATTCACCAGAAAGTTGGCTTCCAAGTGATTAATTCTTTTGGGCACAGCAACTCATGAAGATTGTCTACTAAATATGAAGGGATTGCACCTTTATTGATGGAAAAGATACTCTCCACGCTTATGAAAAAAACCCAGATTTTCCTAAATAACCCTGTGAAGCAATTACTATCAAGCAGTTAATCAGTAATCATTTCTTAACTGCCTGCCTTATTAGGCACTTCAATACAATGACAAAAGGGAAACATTCCCTACCCTCAAGAAGCTTACATTTTACTGGGAGATGCAATAGGTACATAGATAAGTAAATATAAGATATGTATAAAATAAATAATACATTGATGAGGGCCTAACAACTAGGTGGGATGAGAAGAGGCCTTCTGAAGGAGGTGGTACTTGAGTTAAACTATGAAGGGAACTAAGAGTTTCCAGAAGTAGAAGTGAGAAGGGGGAGAGTACTAATCGTGGAACTGGGAGATAAAATGCCGTTTACAGGGAACAGGAGGCAGGCCAGAATGACTGGAACACAGAGTGTGGGAGTGGGAGTATTTTGTAATCCTTTAGAAAGAAAAGCTGGAAAAAACAAATCTTGTGTTCCTTGCTTTTATGCTTCATTATGACTAAACATTGCCTCTCTATGATCAACCATATTTTTAAAGATTGTGTTTAAAAAAAAAAGAAAGAAAGAAAAATTGAAACCAGATTATAAAAGACTTTAAATATCAAATACAGGAGTGTGTATTTTAGCCAAAAGTCAGTGGGGAGCCACTGATGCCTCTTCGGCTGAGCAATGACATGGTCAGACTTTTGTTTTAGGAATATCAATTCAGCGTTTGTGTGGAGAAAGGATTGGAGAAAAAGATGGGCTGGTTGTAGAGGAGACAACTAAGAGACTATTGCAGGAGTCTCAGGGAGTAGCAATGAAGGCTTAGACTATGGTGGTTATGGTGTGAGTGGAAGCAAAGGTGCCCATGAAAGAAATACTGAGGAAGCAGGATCAACCAAACTTGGCTTACTGGTTGGATGTGGGAGGGTGGAAGAGCGTGGAGTGGAGAATGACTCTGAGGTAGTCATCATTGTCTGTTTGTCTGTTGTCTTCGTTGTCATCATTGACTATTACTGATACTTTATAAATGAGAAAACTGGCCTAATGATGTTAAGTGACTTGTCTAAGGATCCATAGCTAGCAAGACAGACTCGGAATATGAGTCCATCAAAACTATTACCCTTTCCACACGCGCTTTCGTAAAAGCAGAGGTGAAGAAGCACTTCTTCTTGGCCTCAAGCTCTTTTTAGGCATTTGAAGACCTGTCATTTGGAAGGATTAGTCTTGTTCTGCTTGTTCCCAAGGTAGAACTAAGATCAATGGTTGAAAGTTGGAGAAAGGCACATTTTGCTTCAGTGCAGGGAAAACCTTCCCAACAGGCTGAAGGATATGCTGCCTCAAGAGGTAGGTAGTGGGTGTCTCCTTAGGAGAGGCTTTCGAGAGAAGGCTAAATTCACTTCAGGAAGTCCTTACTAGTTGCCTGCAGAGAACTTGTTGAAGATGTTTGAGAAGAGAATGCTATATAATCAACTAGCAAAGTATATTAAGCACCTACTACTTGCCAGGCTCTCTGGATACAAAGGCAAAAGTGAACTAGCCCTTGAACTCAGGGAGCTTACATTCTTACTGGGGACACAGCATGTACATCTGTAAGTATATAGAATGTATACAAAATGAATACAAGGTAGTTTTGTGAGTGACAACTCTTGTAACTGTGGGGATCAGGAAAGACTTCCTGTAGAAGGTGGTGCTTGAGCTGAATCTGGAAGGAAACAATTCTAAGAGGCTGAGATGAGGAAGGAGAATTCCAAGCATGGAGATAGCCAGGCCAAAGACACTGAGATGGGCAGTGGAGCTATGTGTGGTTGAATTGTAGAATATGGTATGTTTTAGAATAGATGACTTTTAAGAATCCTTCTAATTTTGAGGTTCTTTTATTCTGATAGTTTTTATTCATGATAATAGTACATTTGAGGTGTTCTTATTATGTGTTTGATTTTCCAGCTATAAATTGGATCACAAAAAACAAGATTTATGGATTTGAATGAGAAATGTCCATCCAAATTCTAGGCTTAAGGTACATGAATCTTTGATATCCAGGTTTCTTTAAATAGAGGAAAATCCTGTTTCAGAAAAGGAAGCCAAATTGCTTAGAGAAATAATCAGATAGCTTTTGGGGGTATCAGGTAAGTTTTAAAAATAAATAATCTGATGAATTAATTAAAAACTTGGGAATACATTGATTAAACTTCTTTTAGAAAATACTATTGTTCAAATTATGTAAGTCTTTTAATACTGCATTTACTGTTCCTTTCTGCTACTATGATATACATATGTAAATTTATACACCCTCATCTGTTTTAGGTTACCAGTTTTATGTTACAGTGATATTCTTTAATTTTTTAAAATAAGTTTTTTTTTTTAATATTTTCTGTCTCTTGCATCACCACAGTATTCCAGGTATTCCTTCCTTTTCCCCTCCCAGAGAGCAATCCTATATGACACAGTATTTTTTGGAGAGGACAAAAGAAAAAAAAAGTCATTACAACTAATCAATACGTTGAAAAAGTTCAAAAATATGTCAGTGTGTAACATCTATGAATCTCCTACCTCCATGAAGGGGTCGGTTAGGGGTGTCTTCTTATGTCTCTTCATTTGAGTCCCACTTGATCTTTATCATTTTGTTACATTTACTTTTGATTTTTCTGTGTCATTCTTTCCATTATAATTAGTATGTATATTCTTTTCTTGACTCTGCTTACTTACTTTATTTATTAATTGTTTATATGTCTTGGATACCAAGCCCTTATGAGAGAATTTGATACAAAGAATTTTTTTCCCAATTTGACTACTTCCCTTCTTATCCCAGATGCATCCTAGATGCATTAATGTTGTCTGTGCAGAAGCTTTTCAGTTTCAGTTTCCCTCTTCTGTTGCAAACACAATATTATGTTCCTTCAGTTACTTTACTTTAATCTTTTTTTTTAAGGCATCCCTGTTCCCACTGGCTTTCATCCCTTCACCCCTGATTGACTCTTTTCATTTGATATTCCATTTTCCTCTCCTCTCCTTCAGCTAGTCCTGTTCCTTAGTTTTTAAATTTCATTTTTTTGGGGTCCCTTTCCACAAGGGATTTCTCTCTCTTCATTGTGCATCTTCTCTTTCTGTTTACTCTAGAACCTCATTTTCTGATTCATAATCCTTATAATTTCCTGGTCTCTCTTTTCTCAGTATTTTTCATGTAAGCAAAGCTTCCAAACTTTCTATTCTAAGCCCCCCCCCCCCCCCCCCCCCCCCGTTCTCTCGGTGTTTTATGCCACTGCCTTGTAAGATTTACTCCATGGATTCCCCTTCTCCATTGTGTCTCATTGCCAGAACAATACCATTTATTGCATTTGTCAGAACATTGCCCCATGGTGGGGCTCCTGCCCTGCTGCTGATCTATACCCTCTCTTGTTGAACTTTTTCGTACATTTACCTGGAAATATCTTCCTTGGTTCCATGCTCTTCCACTTGCCCAGGTATCAGTTGCTCCCAGGGGTTCCAACTCCTTTCCTCCCAGGACAAGTAGACTTTTGAAGCCCTGAGTACCCCTGGACTTTCCTGATCCATCTCATTTATGCATAAATCTCTTCTTTTTTTTTTAAAGGTATCTGGTAGCCTATAGGTGAAGTCTAACACTTCTATGGGTTATATCTAGTTGCTGAACAAAAACCATGGGGTAACATTTTTTCCCAATAAACTTTGTTCGTTTTTTCTGATTATAGGGTGGCTTATGGTGTTTTGGAGGAAATGGACTTCCTTATGCTGAAAGTTTTGGCGAAGTTCCTTCAGCAACAGTAGAGTTATTTTGTTTGCAGGCTTTAGTAAGACACTCTGAGGTAACTTAACATTTAAAATTTCATTTAAAATGTAAAAAATTCAAATTGACCGTATTCCTACATAAATTATATCCTATAGCAATGATTTTTAAACTTTTTCAAATTTGAGAACTTTTAGCATTGTTTCCCATACATACTCAGGAACACTAATGAGTTCTTCAAATAAAGTTGGGCTGGCAGGTTATCAAATTGAGAGACACGTGTTAAACTTGCCAAATGGACCAGACTTTTTTAGGGAACTTATAAAGTTGCTTCTTAGAATCCTGACATTGCATTTTGAAAATCATTTCTGTTTAATACAACCTGTGAGCTCTTAGCATTCTGTTCCCCCGTTCTTCCTGTCATAGAGTTAGAAGCTCAGCACAGAATAGAGCAGATGGGGTGTTTTGGCACAGAAGGAAGCTTAGAAAAGCTAGATTTGGTTTTGGTGGTTTAAGAATAGGCCCTGAAGGGGGCAGATAGGTGGCGCAGTGGATAGAGCCCCGACCCTGAAATCAGGAGGATCTGAGTTCAAATCCAGCCTCAGACACTTGACACTTACTAGCTGTGTGACTATGAGCAGGTCACAACCCCAATTACCTTACAAAAAAAAAAAGAATAGGTCCTAAATTAATGATGTAGCAATGCCTGGGGTTGCTCTCTTCCGAGGAATTTATCTATGTGAGTTATCTAAGTTTCATGTTCTAGCTTAATAAAATTTAGATATTGAAAATTGAAAGAAATATCTTCAAGTTGTCATTCTGTAAAATTAGTGAGTAGTGGAGCCAGTTCAGGGTGTGGTGATTATCTACGGGGGAAGGGGAGAAGGTCAATGAATTGTAGCATGAAGCAGTTTTTGTGCTGTTGTGCCCCAAGTGTCCTTTTCTTTTTTATTCTTCTTTGTCCCTGATCCTTTCTCTTTTCTTGCTTCTTCTCTCTTATTTTTAAACTTGCGACAATTGTAAGCCCTTTCTGCTTTTTTCTCTGATTTCCCCTTCTTGATTTTTCCTTTGCCATTGTCTTGGGCCGGTAGTTATGTTCAGAGTTGTAGTTGACACTTGACCTACTGCCTTTGCTTGTGCAGAAACAGATTGCCTTATTCCATAGCAGAGATTTCAGGAGTTAGATGGGCTTTTGCTAATGTTGGTCTTTACACTCAGGGTCAATTGTAGAAGCCAATTCACAACATAATTTGAAACAGAAAGTGAGTGACCCAATTATTTCATTGATCTAAAAAAAATTCATAACATAATGAAGATAGAAGGTTTGTGTATGACATATTTGTCAGATTTTTTTTCTCTTAATGATTGTGACAGTGAGAAGCATTTTTTTTTTCCCCACTTAAGTGTGGGATTTGAATTTTTTTTTCTCAGCTCAGGTCAACTAAAATGAAATCCAGTGCTTTCGAATGATTATAAATGGTTTTCCAAGTTTGGTGATCCAGCTGGCCAGCCGCCTGTCCTTAAGATGGTTTTCACATGTGTACTAAAACTTAAATACTGAAAAAGGGCTATGTAATGTGGTGTAGGTCTGTATATTTTTACAGCATCCAATTTTAATACATTTATTATGTTAGATCGCCACACATTGTGATAAAATTGAAGCAAATGGAGGCCTGCAACTACTTCAACGAATATATCAACTTCACAAGGACTGTCCTAAAATACAGAGAAGTATAGTTCGAATCATTGGAAATATGGCATTGCACGAGCATCTTCATTCAGCTATAGTCCATTCAGGTAACAAGTTAATGTGTTGAAGTACTCTAGGTTTGATGGGGTTTTTTATTGCCTTATGATTTTTAAAAGATAATTAAAATTGATGATGGGAGTTTAATTATATACCTTGAAGCCTAAGACATGTTCCTTTCAGTACAAGAATAATACAGCTACTGGTAATTTGAGTTTCTTAGGTAGACTTGGAGGTATAATTCTGTCTTAGGCTTATGTTCTTTTTTTTTTTTTAGGCAGTTGGGGTTAAGTGACTTGCCCAGGGTCACACAGCTAGTAAATGTCAAGTGTTTGGTCTGAGGCCGGACTTGAACTCAGGTCCTCCTGAATTCAGGGCCAGTGCTGTATCCACTGCACCACCTAGCTGCCCTGGCTTATGTTCTTAATTTCATCAACTTATTGCTATGTGCTTTCTGCTAAAATTCTACCTTCTAATATCTCATGAGGGTGTGGAGATGACCCTGAGTTCTTTTGAGCATGTACCCAATTGATGGACTCTTGGTTTGTTGTCTGAGGACCATCCTTGCTAAGGTTGTAGAGCCTCTTTTCATAAGAAAAACTCCAAAAAACTAGCTACTCCTCTGCCAAAGTTGGAGAACCTTATAGAAACATTCAAAGCTGAAGTGTCAACACATTTTGAAATAGGCCATTAATACTATCCAGTGTAATTTCTTCCTTGACCAAAGCAAAATTAATAAAATAGTGAACCTGTTAGAAGATGAACCTGTCATTTTGTGATTTTTGGGTATAGTAGCTTGTCAAACCATATACTAAAGCGAGAGAAGATGATGATTGTTTCAGCATGAACACAAATGAAATCACAAATCCTTGAAATATGATTGATAGAGGTGCTATGTTTTGATTCTCTAGGAAGTTATACATTTTGAATTGTGTCCCTTTTCTTTACATTTCTGATTTAATGGCTGCTTTATCAGTTCTTACTTGCTAAGCATTTGGGATATTGGAAGATATCCTTTCATTTTTTTCTTATTTAACAAAAAAAAAACTTTAATATTTCACTGTCTTTTCTGTTGATTACCCCTTCTTAGGTTTCCTGTGAGCTTACACACTATGATTTTAAATTTCTTTATTTTTTATTTATTTTATCCATTTTACTTTTCTGGGTAGGGATGGTACTTTTTGGGTCATTCTAGTACATAATATAGTTAGATAGTAGATATATGCTGGTAGGTAATATAGTTTACACTATCCATAGTGGTAAGGTGATTATCTGTAACAATAAGGAGAGCACAGATAAGAATATTTGAAACTAACAATCATCTGTCAAACTGTGTTGAGAACACAGTACCCACTACCTATAGACAAGTGAATTAATGAATTTTTCATTTATTTATTTATTTATTTTTAGTTTTCAGCATTCACTTTCATAAGATTTTGAGTTCTAAATTTTCTCCTCTTCCCTCCCTGCTCCCCTCTTCAAGATGGCATGTAATCTGATGTAGACTATACATATACAATCATATTAAACATATTTCCATAATTAATGAGTATTTTTTAAGTACCACCTTTGTGCCAGGCACTGGGAATGAAAAGAAAAACAAAAGATAGTCTTTGTCCTTGGGAAGCTCATAGTCTAACGCGGGAGGCAACATATAAACAAATGTGTACAAACAAGCTAAATTCGGGATAAGCAGGAAACAATCAACAGAAGAAAAAGATCCTAGAATTAAGAGGGACTAGGAAAGGCCCACTATAAAAGGTAGAGTTTTAACTAGGACCTAATGGAATCTAGGAAATCTAGGAGGAATTAGGAAGGAAAGCATTCCAGGTATGAGAAAATGCCAGGTACCAATAAATGGAGTGTCTTGTTTGGGGAACAGCAAGGAAGCCAGTGTCACTGGATTGAAGAGTGGGTGGAAGGTGGAAGGTGTTAGAATATTGAAAAGGGGAACCTGTGTTTTAGGAAGATCACTTTGGCAGCTGAATGGAGGATGGACTGGAGTAGTGAGAGCCTTGGCTGACCAACCAGTAGGCTAGGCATGTGGAGATGAGGTCCTACCAGGGTAGTGGCAATATCAAAGGAGAAAAGAGGGTGTATTCAAGAGATATTGCAAAGGTAAAAGGAGCAGGTCTTGGCAACAGATTGGATATGGGGAGAGATGGGGCAAGAAATAGTGAGGAGTTCAGGATGACAGATTTCAGGCCTGGGGTATGGGAAGACAGTGGTGCCTAGATAGCAGTAAGGAAGTTTGGAAGTGGAATGAGTTTAGGGGGAAAGATATTGAATTCGGTTTTGGACATGTTGAGTTTAAGATGTCTACTGGACATCCAGATGTCTAAAAGGCAGCTGGAGATTTGAGACTAGAGGTCAGTAGAGGGATTAAGAGGGGTAAGTAGATTTGAAAGACATCAGCATAGAGATAATAATTAAATCCATGGGAACTGAGAAAATCAGTAAGTGAAATAGTATAGAGAGAGAGGAGAAGAGCCACAGTTAGTGGGTATGGCCTGGATACAGATCCAGGGAAGGACCATGTAGTAGATAAATACTCATTGCTTTTCAACTTAGATGGATGTTGCCATTTGGAGCTGATCTGTTTTTTGTTTTTTTTTTTTTTAAAGAGGGTTTTAATCTTCTGCAGCTACTGTACTTCCCACCTGGATTGGAATCAAGGCTCCAGGTCTCCTTGGTGCAGTTAGTTTGTGTCTATGGGAAATGGGTTTATAATCCTGACTCATCTGGGTATAAAAGGTGGGATGTCAGGGAAAAGGGAACAGCTTGAGATAAATTACTATCATCTTTAATGAAGGTAGTTGATGGGTAGATAATCAGGAAATGAGGATAATTTTTTTTTGCCAAGGTTGTTGTCCTTTTCTGTGTAAAGTTAAAAAAAAATCTAAGACAATTTGTGTAAATAGGAAGCTTATTCAGGCTAAAAGGAGACCCCAGTTAAACCAAAGATACTTTTTCTATGTTTATTTCTCCCTTATTTTCTATCCACTTTAAGTCATTTGCAAGATTAATTGCAACCAAAGAGAAAAGAATAAATTATTTAAGTTGGAAGACTGGAAATATAAAGGTTTAAGACCATAAAACAATAGTAAAAAAAAAAAAAGAGTGAATTTCACTAATATTTAGTTTAGTTCCTCTTGTTGAGATGATGGAGAAATCCCAGCCTTGATATTACCCCTTATAAATAGTAGAGCTGAAGACAAGCCAATCAAGTTATACTTTAATAATTCATTGGATTCATGATCTTATAACTTACCACCTCCAGTGGTGAAAATTGCTGCCCATTTACTTTTTCTCATCTTATGCATTTCTTATCCATGTCCTTCCTATAATCAAAGAAAAATATTAATACTGTTTTCTGCACTTTAGGACACAAATTTTCCAGAAATAATTTTATATAACTTACTAAATTTAAGTGAATATTTAAGCCATTTGTGGCTTAGAGAGATGTCCAAACTAGCATAGTTCTCCCATGCCCTATGATGTATTTCTCAAGTGGTCAAGTCACTTAACCTTGGTCTGCCTCAGTTTCCTCATCTGTAAAATGGAATAATAATAGCACCTATTTCCCAGGGTTATCATTAGCATAAGATGAGATAATATTTGTAAAGTACTTTACAAACCTTAAAGCCCTATGTAAATGCTAGCTAGTTATTATTAATATCATCATCATCATCATCATTATCATCATCACCATGACCACCCAAAGATGAATTTAGGCTACATTTATAGGAATCCTGAATAAGGAAAAGATCATAATATATTAAAATGCATTTTGGGGTTAATATACCAAAACAAGGGTTACTGTGAAGTTACTCCTGAAGTTCTAAGAGACATAATTTCTGGGTAGTTTAATCATTTTATTAGTAAGGCCAGCACATTTATTAATAAAATGTTTGTCTGTCTCTCTTAGACCAAAGACCTTAATGGCAGTGGGCTCACAGTTTATATGCCCTTGGAAGAGTAAGCAGTCAACTCTGATTGGTTAACTATTAATGAGAAAATGAATATTACAGTGAGAGGGTGGGCTGTGTTGTACGTGACTTGGATCATCCAAATCTTGGCCAAAGAGACTTATCTATTTCCATATCACCTGTTTGACAAAAATGAGGATCCACATTTTCCCAGCAAACACAGTGAGAGGAATGCACTCATTAGCCCAAATTTAGAGTTTCTTTTACTGTCTTTGATGAGATCTCCACTGTCTTGGCTGGATGTGTCTTTTAGAAAGATTTCCCACACTGATTGGTTTCTGATGAGGAAGTAGAAAAGGGGAAAAATCTTGATCCTAATACAATAACTAATTATTAAATGCAAGAAAGAAATAATCATTTCTCACAGGATAAACTAAGATGAGATAGCTCTTAGATGGGTCAGTAGCCCGATCACTTTTGGGGTAGGTCACTAGAGTTGTTTGGTTATCACCTTTAATCCATTTCCTTAAGAAAGACCTAACCTTTTGTTCTGCCTACTTTCTGAAAGGTAAAAAGTTTATAAAGCTTTTTTAGGAAAGAGAATTTATTATTTCTTAATATTTTCACTTTTACTAAAAAAAAGATTTTTAATATGCTTCTATATGCATCCTCATAGAGAGTTCAACCCAAAACACTGGTGGCTTTTTTCTAGGTATTTTTTTTTAATACTCTTTAATACTCAAATGTAACATTCCTGAATTGTCCCTTACTCTTACCAAAATGACAGGCTGCTTTTCTGAGCATACATTTCCTGGATGATCTCATTTATTCCACTTCTCTGATGCAAGTCATCACTGGGAATATACATCAGCTTACATATGCCTAAGAGACTACCTGACAGAGTATATAGAGATCTGAGCTGGAATTCAGAAATACCTGCCTTTAACATTCATAATGACTCTGTGACTGTGGCCAAGTCCATTACTCCCTCAGTAACCTAGGCAGTTCTTTGGGATAATACATGCATGAGTTGCAATCTACATTAGTGTAGCTATTTTCCATACCAGTGGCTCTCCACATGAATGAAATATAGGGTTAATAGGTAAAAAAAATAGTTACTATGAATCTCCTTCCTATATCACTCCCTTCAGTTGTTCTCCTGCAATAAGAAGCATGGTGAAATGAGGGTGGAAGATGCAATACAAAAAGAAGAGTGTTTATGCCCAACATGAGCCTTTTTATTGCCTTTTATCGCCATTTTGTTTCTAAATTTTATAGTAGATTTTTCTTTCATTTGGACCCAGTGCAGCATATTTTTTAAAAATAGACTTTATTTTAACATTCATTTTTAAAAATTTCGAGTTCCAAATTCCCCGTCTTCAGCCCCTTCCTACCCATTGAGAAGACAGGCAAATGATATCGATTATACATGTGAAGTTATGTAAAATATGTTTCTATATTAGCCATGTTGCCAAAAAATAAAAAGGAAGAAAAAGTAAGTAAAGAATGTATGCTTTCAGTTTGCACTCAGAGTTCATCAGTTCTCTCTCAGGATATATAGCATTTTTCATCATGGATGAAATTTGGAATTATCTTTGGAACTCTCTTAATCCTGAACTGGAATTTTCAGAATACTTTTTGCCAATCACTCTTTTGTCCACCTTTACGTTGAAGTCACTAAGGATGAAAATATTGTTAACTTGGGTTGGAGAATCTTCAAGTTCTTCATAGAATTTCTCTACTTTTTCATCCTCTACAACAGATATTGGCATTTAAGTTGCCACTGTCTTCATGGTGACTGTTTTGCTTATGCTCAGCACTATGAGGTAATATGGCTAAGCATCCTGTGATTTTTGTTGCCTTTGAATACACAATGAAACCAACTCCAGTATTTACCTCTCTGTCATATATAGGTGTGGACCACATTTTACTGGACAAGCTTTTTAAAATTATTTTTAAAAATTCATACTCTCCTCCCCCTAAACCCCTCCTCAAACGGAAATCATAATGGAAAGGAAAAAACAAAACCAAACCCCTCTTACGGGTGTGGATAAGCAAACCAAATTTCCCCATTGGCCATATTAAAAATATATGTATTTCTCGGTCTACAATGAGTCTACTGTCTATCTGTAGATAGGTAGCATGTTTCATCATGAGTCCTCTGGAATCATAGTTATTGTGCTGATCAGAGTTCCTAAGTCTTTTAAAGTTTTCTGTCTTTACAATATTGTTTTTATTTGTATATATTATTTTCCTAGTTCTACTTACTTTACTGTGCATCAGTTCTTGCAAGTCTTCCCGTTTCTCTGAAATCATCCCCTTAATCATTTCTTATAGCATAGTGGTATTCCATTGCATTCTCATATACTATAATTTGTTCAGCCATTCATTCTTCAATTGATGGGCATCCCCTAAGTTTCCAATTATTTACCACTTCAAAAAGCTATAAATATCTTTGTACATCTTTGAATATTTTAGTGAAGGTGTGTTTTGCTTAGGGTTAATTCCTCCCTTATTCATTTCTTCCTCTTATTTCCCCATCTCCCTTCTTCCCTTTTCTACTTTTTCCCTGTTAAGTGAAATGTATTTTTTTTCCTTTTGGTGAGGCAATCAAGGTTAAGTGACTTGCCTAGGGTCACACAGCTAGTAAATGTCAAGTGTCTGAGGCCAGATTTGAACTCAGGTCTTCCTGACTCCGAAGCCAGAGCTTTATCCACTGTGCCACCTAGCTGTCCCTGTGAAATGTATTTCTGTACCAACTTTGCATGTGTACATTCAAGTGAGTATTCTGCCATCCTTTCACTAGTTCAGTTGAGAGTGATATTCAAGTAACACCTGCTTTCCCTCTCCTTTTGTCTTTGTTTCTGTAGACTTCTACTTGTGTGCTCTGATTATATGGAATCATTTCCCCCGTCCTTCCTTTCCCTGTTTTATCCTTCCCTACTGTATTCCTCTTCCCCTTCCTTTCCATTATTCGTTTAAGATCACCAAGACAGACCACTCTCTGGCCCTCTATCTAATTAGACTCCCTTTATGATGTCTGATGATAATAGGGTTCAGAGGTGGTACATGTACCATCTCTCCATATTAGCATGTAAATAGTTTATCTTTGTTTAGCTCATTATGATTGTTTATTCATTATTACCTTTTTATGTCGCTCTTGTCTCCTGTGTTCGTATTTTAAAGTTCCTCTGTAGTTCTGATCTTTTCATTAGGAATGAACACTTGGAGGTCTTCTTTTTCATTAATAGCCAATTTTTCTCTGTAGGATTATACTCAGTTTTTCTGGGTTAATTCTTCTTAGTAGTAAGCTTAGATCCTTTGCCTTCTGGAATATGGCTCTCTGCTTCCGTATCTTATTTACATCTAAATTGTGTGTGATATTGGCTATAGCTCTTCGGTACTTGAATTCTCTCTGGTTGCTTGCAGTATTTTTTCTTTGACCTAGAAACTCTGGATTTTGGCCATAATATTGCAGGGAAATTTAATTTTTTAGTTTCTTTTAGGAGGTAACTAGTGGATTCCATGTCCACTTGGCCCTCTGGATTTCTTTAAATCTGATGTCTAGGCATTTTGGGTGTTGTTTTTTTTTTGAGGGGTGGGTGGGCTTAGCTTTCAGGTAATTCATTGATTCTTAAGTGATCTCTTCAATTTTTTTTCTAGGTCAATTATTTTTGTTATGAGATACCTTATATTTTCTTCTAGTTTTTAAATCTTTTGACTGTGTTTTAATATTTCTTGTCTCGTAGAATCATTTTCTACTTAATCTGTTTAGTCTATTTAGACTGAAGGCTATCTTTTAATTTTCTTTCAGGAGTTACTGTGACCAAAGATTTTATTGCTTAATAGTCACTTATGTTGGGCCCTTTCTTGCTTACCTAGGCTTGTTCTTGGACATCAGATGTAGTCTTGTGATGGAAGTCTTTTCCGCTTCTGTCAGAGTTTGTACTCTTCATGTAGTCTCCATGTAGAAGAGCCCAGGTCATCTTCACATCCTGATGAGGTACTAGACTAGTTCTTTTACTGAGGATTCTATGAAGGTAACTGACATTAAGTCACCAAGTGTTATTATTTAATATGAGTATTCTGTAGGACAAAAAGATTGAATTATCCAAAGCATTAATAAAATATATAACTAGGTAAAACTTTGGGCTGCTCTAGTGGACTGAATGGTATATAATATGGATAATCCATATTTAAAACTTTATGAAGATAAAATTTATAGGCTAGACAGTCAGTAAGTCAATATTATATCACATAGTTGGTAAACATTACTATGAGCCGGGTTCTGTGCTAAATGCTGAGGATGCAAAGAAAGGCACAAGACAGTCCCTTCTCCAGAGGAACTCACAATCTACTAGATTACATTATCCAATCAATAGGCTTTTCATTTTACTGTATGATAATAGTAATCTTCCATTGTCAGCATGTGACTTTAATGATAATTACATTGAGCAAACATCTGGAAATCTTTCCATTTGCAGATGGAGACTATACTGTAAAATGTAAGAGCTGTCAGAGTGAAAATAGTTATTTTGGCTTGACAGTAGCAAAAAAAACCCTTTGCCTTAGGTAGAAATTGGTTCTGTTGCTTTTCAGAGTGATTCATTGTTTGTTTTTTTATATTACAAATTATGGAACAATAGATATTTTCATTGTTTCTGTTCTTTCACTGTATATGCATACTTTTTTCTTTTAAAAGATTTTGTAATTTTTCACATTTGTGTAGGTCTAGTCTTGCCATTTTTAGCTAGACAATATTAGAAAAAAAAATAAGTTTTTTTCTTTTATAACTTTAACATAAAATATACTTTAACCTAACCTATAACTTTAACCTAAAAATTATTGAACCGATAGCTGCTGTTTTCATAAAAGGAAGGTATTTAAACTTGATGAAGTGATATTATGTTCCCACAGTTCAAAGATATTAAATTACTTTTTAACTGGTTATAATGACTATGTTTAATTATAAAATAATATACATAGGCATTCCAGAAATTGTCGATTTGACTTGACTAGGGTAATACTTTAATACTTTAATTTGTGATCTCATCAATGTGGTTATTCCATCCTGCTGCAAATAGCAGCACATTCATGCCTTATCAATTTATGTGATACTTATTTGCATTTTTTCTTAGATTGTCTTAGCATGTTGAGGGTTTTTTCTAGGTCTTCTTAAATTTTGTGGATTTATGCTTGCTGTTACATAGTCACTGTTATGTGAAAACAAGCAGTCATTATGCTTTTGTGACTTCTGCTTTTCTGAAAATTAAAGTAGGTGATGGGTGGGAGAATGTAATTTGTTTAGACTTTAAAATAAGCATAAACTCATTATATTGGAATTGGAAGTGACCTTAGTCCAGTCTTCTAATTTTATAAGTGAGTAAACTGAATCCTGGGGAAGGGAAGTGCTTTGTTTTGTTTTGTTTTGTTTTTGTGAGGCAGTTGAGGTTAAGTGACTTACTCAGAGTCGCACAGCTAGTGAGTGTTATGTGTCTGAGGTCAGACTTGAACTCAGGTCCTCCTGACTCCAGGGCTGGTGCTGTATCTACTACGCCACCTAGCTGCCCTGGGAAGTGCCTTGTTGAAGGTTACATGATCAGTTAGTGGCAGACCCCAGACTAATCTTTTGACTCCCATTTAAGTTCTCATTACACTATGCCGTTTTGACAACAGCTAATATTGAGGAAGCTCTTATGATATGCAGAGCATTGTGTTAAGTGTTTGGGTAGATATAAAGCTTAGTGAACACAAATTTCCTGCTATCATCAAGCTTACAGTATGGGGCGGGAGGGAAGTGGCTAAGATACAATCACAATAGATGCACCCTAGTAGATGAGTGAACTAAAGAGGTGCAAAATATAGTCTGCCGTACAAGGTTGTCATTATTAGCGAATCATGGAAGATTTCCTAGAGGAAGCAGACTTTGAGTGAGCTTAGAAGGATGGCTAGGAATTCAGCAGGCTGGTAGTAGAGGAAGACTTTTCCAATATAGGGAATAGCTTATCCAAGAGTGTGGGCATTTTAGGGCATGTTTGGAAGATCGAAAATGTAACCCAGCTTAATTGAAGTGTACAGTACATGGAAAGAAGTAATATTAGTTAAGGTCGGAAAGATAAGATTATAGAGAAGGACCGTGAGTTCTAGGCAAAGGAATAAGAACTTAAATCAACAGGAAGCAGGAAGCATTGTATTCCATGGAGCTCAATGAAATTTTCATCACTTTGATCGAGAGCCGATTTTGATATTTAATATTCATATCTTCATACCTTTATGGTATTTTGTTTTGATACTCTTACATATTTCTGCCAATTTCTAGTAAATGAATCTCAATAAAACCCTTTCCTCAAACTTTATATAAGCTTAAAATAGCTAAATGTAGACCTACTAGTGGAGATCAACTCTTCTGGAACATAAAGTTATAGAGAGTTGACTTGTCCTGAATCAGCCAGCCAGTGTGTAAGAGGTGGGACTTGAACCCAAGTCTTCATGATTCCAAGGCCATTCTCCATTCATTATGCCAAGCTTGCTCTTTCAGTAGTTCATTTTAAAATTCATGTCTCCAATTTTTAAAAACTTTTTTTGTTATTTAGTAATATTTAAAAATCTACTTTTATAATACTTCCATTGTGAATGACATCTAGGTTAGCTTCTTGAAAATGTGGAATGACAGTTAAACTTGAAAAAAAAAAACCACCTTTATTTAGTTATTTCATTTATGTAGTTATGTCATTTTATGGTACCTGACTAATGCCACTAGTAATGTTATAAAATATATATTAGTTTACATAATTATGTTGCATATAAATTTTGATTTGTCAATATTTTATCATTTTTTTTATCACATCTGTGATTTTGCTGGTATAGGACGTTCTCAGTGAGGAAACTCCCTCTACCAATGCATTTGGCACTAACTCTACAACTTTTTAGTTTCCTAGAGGGAAACTTAAATCCAGGTACCTTCTTGACTCAGCCCTGTTCGCTATCTGCTGCTTCTTCCAAACATTAAGTATGTATTATATTTGAGGCACTATTTCTAGATTCTGAGACTGCAAAGTTAAATAAGGCATGGTTCCTGTCCTTAAGGCACTTAAAATTTATTGGGACAGAGGAGCAGTCAAGATAAAATATGTCTATATATAATATGAGGCCAAGTGTATTAGGTGTAAAGGTTAGGTCCAGTTCTGTGAGAAATTTTAGGAGGGAGAGAGGGATAGGTGTGACCAAAGGTGTAGAAATTGGGGATGGTGAATAGTCCACTTGGCTAGAATTGTTGTTGTTTGTCCTTCATTCTCGAAGAGGACCATGGTTTCAGAAAGGTGATGCCATGACTTGTGAGTGAATTGGATTTAAGTGAAGGAGGGCTATGTAAAGTCACCAGCCTCATTTTCTCCTCTGGAGCCATCTGGGTCCAGTGGTGAGCTATAGATCAGTACATCTGGAGATGGCCATGGATGCAGTGGGAGACCTTAGCCTTTTTAAGCCAAGGTCTTTAATAGGTCTCAGTTTGACTGAGGCAACATCCATTTAGTGATTCAGGCTAGGTAAGAAATGAGGCAAAGAATGGCCTCTTTTACCTAGTCAAAAAACAAATCAATCTAGGAGGGGAAGACCCTCAGGGTTTCTGACCAAAACAGAAACAATTGTTATTTACTTGGCCGAGAGAGAGAGAGAGAGAGAGAGAGAGAGAGAGAGAGAGAGAGAGAGTGTGTGTGTGTGTGTGTGTGTGTGTGTGAAAGGAGTAGTGTGAGAGAAAGTGGAAAAGGTAAGATTGAAAGCTAATTATAGGAGGCCTGGGGTGCTACGGTAGAGAGTTGTTTTTTTGTTTGTTTGTTTTTTTACTATATTGGCTCTGCATTGGAGTGGGAAGCCTAGAAGCAGAAAGACTTGTTAGGAGATAATGATAATAGTTCAGGAAGTAATGAAGATCAAAACTCATAGTTCTGACAGTGGGACCAGAAAGGGGGGAGAGAGAGAGAGAGAGAGAGGTAGAATGTATAGCATTGGACAACCAACAAGGTGTGGGTAGCTGGAGAGGAAAGAATTAAAGACTGAATTTTTAAGCCTCAATAACTTGTTGGTGCCATCATCAGAAATAGAAAAATTAGGAGTGGTAGTTTTGAGAGGAATGTGCTGAGTTCAGTTTTGTGCATGTTGAGTTTGAAGTGTTGATAGGTTCAGCATATTGTATGGAATGCTGGACTAGAGTTGTAGGGTGGAGGTAGATGCATAGAAGTAACAATTCTAGTCATAGAAGTGTAAGGACTAGGAGAATGCGTTGTAATGGAAATCAAGGAAAATAAGAAATTGGGAGGGGCATGTGGGAGTGAGGGTGGGAAGGTGCAGATAGGTTAAGAATGATGAAGACTGAAAAAAGGCTTTTTTGGTAAGAGGTGATTGTTGAGCTTGGACTGAGTAGTTTCAGTAGATGGGGACAGAAGCCAGACTAGAGACTACTCTTTCTAGAATTTTGCTAGTGAAAAAGAGGAAAGCGCTAATAGCTTGAGTATTGTAGTAGAATCATGAGTGGATTTACTTTGAGGATAGATATATTAAAACTAAAGCATTTTTGAAGAAGAGAAAGAGCTGGCAGAAAAGGAGAGATTGAAAGAGGACGTGGAACCAGGGATAGAAATGGAAAGTTAGCTTTGGCAAGTGCATCTGTTGAAACTGCATATATCTCTTTTGAGATAATATTCCTTTGATCATTTTATCTTTAAGAAATACTGAGTAATGTTTGGAGCCAAGATAATTTGTTGAATGAATTTCTTAAGGTAACAGGAATAGGATAAATGACAGTTTCACTGTGTAGTTTGATGTTTAAAATCTTCCCTCAGATAAAGATTATTCTATACAAGTCTTAGTAAACCAAAGGAGAAGTTAAAATTTTCTGATATGAAATTACATATATATTATTTTAGACTTTTTAAACTGGGTCTTGCACTGACACCCACATAGGATAAAAATACATATTTGAAGGCTTTAAAAAAGCTTTTTGTGATCAGTTTCTAAATTAAGTATAACATTTTTAGAATATCCAGGTGGCATCAAGGTCAATACAGTAATAGTTAACATGTCTTTGAAATATGAAGATTTATTGAAAAAGGAAAGGCCATAATATGATTAGCATAATATAATTTCTCAGTAGACACTGACCAAAAATTAAGGTTACACTTGATCTTTAAAGGATAAACAAGAGTTTTTAGAGTGTAGTTTCTGTACAGTGAGAAATAAAAAACATACTCAGGATATTTCTGTTATAAAAGATGAATTAGATATGTACTTTTGAAAGAGTTTTGTAAAATAATAAAGGACTAATTCTCTGCTCCTGTTTTCCATTTCTAGAAAAAGCAGTGTAAGAGAACACTTCATAAAATTAAAGCCGTACTATTTAGAATTAATAAATGCTATGCTTCTCTACTTAGCTAGTAATTAACTTGCAGAATGCTGTTTTAACTGTGCTAACTAGAATTTTTTTTAAAGGGCTTTAGGTTTTTATACTGTTAACTATTCATAAGCTGATTTTGAAGAGGAATTCTTTGTTAAAGGTAGAGGCTCAAATAGTGAAAAATAATTTATAGGATTTGCAACTTGTTTGGAAACATTTAACATTAACCAGCCACTGTCATATGTGCCTGTAGACTCATTGGATCTTAGAAATCTTAGAAAATGACTGCGTTAGAATAAACTAGCCTCATCAATTCAGGAAAAACCTTGTCTCAGGAGAGAGAAATATTTATGGTTTGCTTTCACTGTCCTTCATTTAAAATCTCTCCCCAGCTTAATTTTCAAAAATATGAGACTTGGTTATATAATAATTGAAGAAATTTTCTTTTTTTTATACTAGGCTGGGTTTCCATACTGGCTGAAGCAGCGAAATCCCCCCATGTCGTTCACGCTTCACATGCTGCCAGAACCCTGGCTAACCTGGACAGGGAAACTGTGCAAGAAAAGTACCAGGATGGAGTGTATGTGCTACATCCACAGTATCGTACTAGGTAAGAAAGCAGCATGGAATAGAATTACTTCCTTTTCTTGGGGCACGTTAATTGTGTAGCACTGAGAGTTTTGATCTTCCTTTCACAAATTAAATACCATTAAGTATAGGAAAATCAATCAGTAGGAATTTCTTCAATTCCTCAATCAGTAGGAATTTCTTAAAATACTAGTTTTGCGTCCCTACTCAAGAACCTTCAGCAGGCTCCCCCTTTCCTACTATGTGAAGGCCATACTCTGCCTTTTTCTAGACCTTTTGTAGTCTTATCCCACCCTGCAGTTCTAACTGTATTTCTCCTTTCTCCCCAACATGCAAAGTTCACTCCAGTCGTGTCTGTCTCTTCACTGTTATGCATACATTCCACATTCATTCCCCCTGTTGCCTGTGCTTGTTTTGTTCCCATTGCTCCTTTCTCTTCCTTTTTGTGTATACAAGTCATTCTACTTATTCTTCAAAACTGGGTTCACTTCCAGTACCCATGAATTCATTATCTTTCTACTTCAACTCATATCAGTCTCCATTCTTAGAGTTTCTGTCGTCAATTCCTTATAGTTTTTTTTTAATTTTCCAAATTTCCTTTTATAATCTCGTGTATTAGCTTTCCCCTTATATAGATTATGCTAGCCTTGTGGGCAGGATTTTATATTTCATTGCTTCTCCTATCGTGCTGGTTACATAAATACTTATTACTTGATTGATTGATAATATTTTATTAAATAAAATTCTTTTGAGTCACTATTGAGACAGTGGTTGGCTTCATGATTTGAAGATAGTAATTGAAAGCCTTTAACTAAAATAATGCTTTATCTGACTTCATTGGAATATGAGATGATTTGTTGAGGCAATTTTATAGATAGCTGAAGTTCCCCGTCCCATTGCTGAAATGTTTTCTTTCTAACCATTTTCGATGAAAAAATTTTTATTCTAAAATACATTACATAAGTTCTTAACAGGGCAACTAGGTGGCACAGTGGATAGAATGCTAGGCCTGGAGTCAGGAAGACCAGAGTTCAAATGTTGCTTCAGATACTTACTGGACTTGTGACCCTGTTTACCTCAGTTTTCTTATCTGTCAAATGAGATGCAGAAGGAAATGGCAAACCACTCCAGTATCTTTGCAAGAAAACCCAAATGGGGTCACAAAGAGTCAGACACAACTGAAACAACTGAATAACAACAAATCCTTGTCTTGGTGAACAGGAGTAGATAAAATAGAATTTAATTTTTTCTGATAGTTAGGTGTCATCATCATGAACGTCAGTTACCATTCTACACTGAAATATGGTGATGCCTTACAAGTGATCAAGGTGCATGTCGGGTAGTTTGCCTCTATGCTAAGTGAATCCTGGGTGTCCATATTTGTTAAATTAGTGTTTCTCCTGTATTTTCCTTCACTGTTTCTGGTTTCAAAGTATATGGCAACCTCTTTACTCCTTACTACTTATGATTTATTTTTGGTTGTAACCTAAGAAGGTCAGAAAGTTTCCAGGAAAGAACAGATAGTCAAAACTTACTAAATAAGTAATTTTAATTTTATAAGAATATTAAGTTATGCTTTGATGGTTGTACTCCTACAAACCCAAGAGAATGGGATTTTTTGTGTTCTTTTCTTACTACTCTAAGGCACTGTTTTCTGACTTCATGACTATTTGAGATTATTGAGGTTGACAGAAATCTGATTGCTAGATTGCTCCATATTCATCCATTCAAAATGGACCCAGGAGACTGGGACCTGGAGAAAATTGTGCTAATGTAAAAGAAATTCAACAGTGACAGGAGTTTTTCTACAATTTGAAAGCATTACTTGTACTAGTTTTTTAAATTATTTATGATCACCACCATCAGATGTATCATTGCTATGGCAGTGAGTATAGAAGGGACCGTTGAGCTTTAACGAACTGGTTAAATTTGGGGCAGATTTTTTTTTTTAAATCAATGGTTTGTAAAATGTATGTGTTCCCAGGGAGCAATGGAGACTGCTTTTCAATATGAAATCTTAACTATCATTTTAATTTCACTTTGTAAACAAAATTAATTTAACAATGTTTCATATGTATAAACTTTGCCACTAAAATATCAGCCATAATTCCTCCTTAGTTTGCCTTCCCTCAGGAAGTATGTAGAAATAAATTTGTTTTAAATCTTCCTTTATTTCTGATACAGATCATTTTAACCCTGGATAAATGTCACTTTGCAAGACTTTATCTGCTCCCCTTCACATATAAAGACTATGGAATGACAATATCTTCTTTTATTATTTTTTCATATTCTGTTATTGGTTCTCTGAAATATATAACCCATGAGATAGGATATGAGGGTAATCTGGTTATGTTAGCTGTCACCTCATTCTTTACCATTTTTGATTTGGCTGACCTGAGCGGTTAGATTTGTATCCTAGCCATCACTCACTTTTTGGTATGTGTTGTGTATCCTAAGTCAAAGAAGATAACCTTCCCTGAATATATATACCCATGAACTACGTAATAATCAGGTTTCACTGTGTTTCAGATAGAATTGGGATAGCAGCAGGAAAAGGAAGGATATTAGAGATTCTCACTGGTGCAATAATGTACATATTCTGCTTCTTTTAAAACTCTCTCTCTTATTAGTCAGCCCATCAAAGCAGATGTCCTTTTTATTCATGGCCTTATGGGAGCAGCCTTCAAAACTTGGCGTCAGCAGGACTGTGATAAGCTTGAAATTGGAAAGGCCTCAGATGAAGAATGTTACACACAGTGTTGGCCCAAGGTAAGGAAAACAGAATAGTTCTTTGGAGATCATTTATTCAGGGAACACTTCAGAGAGAATATGATAGCTAGTAAAGTTGTAATATGGTCAAGAATACTGTGTTTGTCCTGAGTCCCCTTTTCTCTGTACTTTCTCTTCCTTTCTTATCAATATCCATGTATTGAATCATCACATTTATGGAGATGACTTCCATATCTCTATATTAAGCCCAAATCTCTCTCTTGAACTCCAGTTCTTGCTATCCTGTTGATATCTATGTATGTCTAAAACAGAACTTATATTTTCTCCGAAAACTAAACTTTCTCCTGTAGACTTGCCTGTTTCTCTTTTGCAAACTTTGGTTTGCAAGTTTAGTCATCCTTGACTCTTCCTTTTTTCCCTTCCTTTTTTCACCTAATCTGTTGACAATTGTACCTCCATCATGTCTCACGTCTGTCACCTTCTCTCCAATAGCATAACCTATTTCAATTCCTCATCATTGCAATTGCTTCTTAATTTGTCTCCCTGATTCTAGTCCCTTTCCCTTCTAATCCAGTCCCTAGACAGTTGCCTAATTGATATTATTAAAGTATAAGTCTGACTGTATCATGCTCCTACAAAACTGAACCAAACCTTCAGTTCCACATCAGCTTTGGAGAAAACAGTGAAATCCTCAGGCTGACATTTTTAAGGCCCCTCATAATCTGATTCTCGCCTTTATTTTTAGTCTTATTCCCCTTTCTATACATTATATTTCAGTCAAGCAGGCTTGCTAGCTGTTCCTTGTGCATGACATTCTTTTTCATGCCTTTCCAAAGGTGCTTCCAAATGCTTGTAATGTATTCCCTTCTCACCTCTGCCCTTTAAAATCCCTAGCTTCCTTCAGAATACAGCTCAGGTATCACCTTCTACAAGAAACCTTCCCTGATATCCCCTAACCCACCCAGTTGTTATTGCTGTCTCCTTCTTGAAATAGTTTGGTATATATTTTATGTTTCCTTATCTGGGCATGTGTATTTCCCTTCCTCCTGATAGAATGTAAGTTCCTTGGAGGCAGAGAATTATATCCGCATTGCCTTGCACGTGTTAGACACTTAATAAATGTTTATTGGAATGAAATAGTAAAGAACACTATAAATGTTTTTCATCAGTAACTGTACATCCTAATAATTTTCATATTTATGCCATTAACATCAGTCTCTTGCCTACTTAGTAATACATGTTGTGTAATTTCTTGCATGAGTTAGAATACTGTAGTCTGTAGAAAGTAAAAAGGGGGAAAAATTAGGCCTTTTCCAGAAATAGAACATTACTAATATAAATGAAAATAATTTCATTGGTAATATAACTAGACTATAGTAATCAGTATTCATTTAATGGTTAGATATTGCAACTATTCATTATCACAATATTAAATTTGTGAGAGCTTGAAATAGAAATTCCTATAGTATCTAGAATCATGAGAATTGTCACGTGAATGTATTTATTTGTCTTACAAGATCCTTTTTACATAACAGTAGTGTTGTTTATACTTGGTTTGCTGGGGCACTGAGGCATAGAAATATTATAACATGCCCAAAGTCATGCTGTTCCAGAACTGTATATGTAAATATTATCTCTGGTCTCCTGGTACTAAACTTTAATCACCAGGCCTTCTATAGAATCACATTCATCCATTTAAATTCAGCAAGGAGTTATTTGGAAATAGTTATTTGGAATTCTGTTTAAAATGGCAGCGAGGTGGTACAGCGGATGGAGCTCCAGCATTGGAGTCAGGAGGACCTGAGTTCAAATCTGGCCTCAGACAGTGGACACTTACTAGCTGTGTAATCCTGGGCAAGTCACTTAACCCCGATTGCCTCACCAAAAAGCAAAAAAGAAAAAAAAAAAGATAGCATGGAAGGGTACAGAGAAGCCTATCTCTCTGAAATACCTTCTAGCAATGCTCCAAAAAGGGCAGCACGTTGCAAAATGATGAAGAAATCAAAAGGGAAAAATTAGTAAGCTTATTCATTCAGCTTAGCATGGCACAAAAAGATATCCAGTAGCCACAGCACTAGAAAAGATTTATCACGAGGAAAATCGGAACAGACTCAGGTGATTAAGCTGGACAACTGCGGCAGAGATTTGACAAGTAATGGTCCTAACCCTTAACAGAGAATCCTCAAGAGCGACACTGAAGCTCGCCAGCACTTTGAGCCCATATGTACTGGAGGAGGTGAAAACCAGTGGCAGGAGCTCAGGAAATTGGGGTTAGAACAAAACGAGGCCTGACAAACTTATCTGGGCTTGTGGGAGGGGACAGAGCCTGACCTTGGCACAAAGTCCCAAATCGCAAACTTCAGCTGAACATGGAAGTACACAGAAGAAGATCCTCGATATCATGAAGAAATATTAAACATCAGGAGCTGTCCAATAGGAAATCCCTGGAGAAGAGAGTAATTCTACAAGTATAAGTCATAAGTATCAGGAAGAATAAATGGCTTGGCCACATGAATACCTAAAAGAAGAAAAAACTAGACATTTTTCAAACATGAATTAGGAAAAATTTTAAAGAAACAAACAGATTAGAACAGCTTTTCCAGGTAAAGATATGAAACATGACTGTCCTGGGCCTATCCCCAAAATGGAGGCCTCAGAAGGAACTCACCAATATGGGAAGGTGACCTGGTGGTACTCCAGGATGAGAGGCAGGTTTAACCATGGTGGCAGTGTCTGGAGACCCAGATACGCAGCTGAGAGGAAAATTTAAACTATTTGATTGTGGTTTAAAGAAAAAAAGAAAAATTGCTAAGTCAGATTAGGAGCATATAAGATCCAGTAGCAAACAAATACAGTAGTGTATTTTGTAGAGTCTTTTTACTCAAGTTCTGGGGTAAGGACTCACTGTTTGACAGTAATTGTTGAGAAAACTGAAAATTGTTGGGCAGAAATTAGGATTTAGACCAAGATCTCATCCTATATGCCACAATAATCTTCAGATAGAGGACTTAGATATAAAAAGTCATATCATAATTTGAGTAGAAAAGGAATTATCTTTCACAAGTCAGTTAAGAGTCAATGACCACTTTTAAAATATAATATACCATGCATTGTGCTTAGTGCTAGGGATACAGAGAAAGACTCCTCAAAGATCTCACATTCTAATGTGGGAGATGATATACAAACAACTATGTGCCTACAAAATATATACAGTATAATGGGAGGTAATCTCAGAGGGAATGCACTATGGGTGACGTGAGTATAGAGTGAACCAGAAAAGTCCTCTTGTAGAAGTTGAGACTTGATCTGAGCCTTGAAAAAAGCCAGGAGGCAGAGGGGAGTAGCAAGAACATTCCAGGTATTCTGGACAGTCATCAAAAAGGCACAGAGTCAAGGAACTGCAAGAAGGTCAGTGTTGCTGGGTAGTAGAGTGTGTGGAGGGGAGTAAAGTATAAGAAGACTTGAAAGTTAAGAAGGGCCCAGGTTGTGAGGGGCTTTAAAAGCCAAGCAGAGGATTTTATATTTGATCCTTGAGGTAATAAAGAGCCACTAGGGTTTTCAAAATAATTGTAAGGGAAGACCTTTTGACTAAACAAGAGGATGGACAATTTTAGTGACCTAAAATTGAAATGCTTTTTTACAGACAAAATCAATGCAACTAAAATCAAAAGGGAAACAGTTAACTGAGAAAGTATTTGCAACAATTTTTTTCTGATGAAGGTCTTATGTCTAAGATATGTGGAATATATTCAAATGTACAAGAACAGGAACCATACACAGCAAATTAAATGGTCAAAGAATATGAACAGGCAGTTCTCAAAAGAAGGAAAGCAAGCTATCAAAAATCACATAAAATGCTCCAACTCACCAATAAGAGAATAACTAAGTTAGCAATAATAACTAAAAGAAAATAAAATTTAAACAATTCTGATGTTACATCTCATACCCAGATTGGCAAAGTTGAGGAAAAAAAAGGAAAATGAGAAGAGATGAAAGGGATGGTAGTACAGGCACACTAATGCACTGCTTGTAGAGCTAGCTATGAATTAGTATAGGGATTCTGCAAAGCAATTTAGAACTCTGCCCCCAAATTCACTAAACTGTGAATATCCTATGATCCAACAATATTGTTAATAGATGTTCCCCAAAGTGACAAAAGATAAAGGGAAAGAACCTATATGTATAAAATATCCATAGCAGCACTTTGTTGTTATAGCAAAAAACTAGAAATTGAACTGGGTGCTCATTAGTTGTGGGATGCTTCTACAAATTATGGTATGTATATGCAATGGAATATTATTGTGGTATAATAAATGATGAAAGTGCCAGATACAAGGAAACCTGGGATGACTTGTGCATTATGAACACATGAGGAATGAAGTGAACAGAGCCAGGACAACAGTTTATATAATAACTACAGCAGTGTAAAGAAAAACAACTTTAAAAGACGTAGGAACACTGACCAATGCATTGATCAACTGCCACTGCAGAGGACCAAGGAAAAAGAATGCTTCCCAGTTCCCACCTCTTGATAGAGAGGTGAAGGATTATAGGTACAGATTTAAACATATATATTTGAATTTGACCAGTATATAGATTTTTTCATTTCTATACAAACTTGTTATGGGAAGGAGTTGTTTTTGTTTTTGTTTTTCTTTAAATTGGGGGGAAGAATTGTGGCACTGGTGATAAAGAAAGAAAATAAAATAAAAAAGCATTAATGAAGCACTTTAAAAAGAACTCAAAAGAGAATATAAGGAGGTTTGGAGGGAAACACATACAAGTGGAATATGTTTTGGAAATAATGTGTTACATTTACTGTATCTGTTTAAACCCAATCTGCATGCAATAAAATTCATGGCTTTCACATACCATATTCTTTGTTCTTTGTCTATGGAAATAATCAGGTTTGTTAGAGTTAAATTCCAAATAACAAAACTTTTTAGAAAACTAAACTAAATAATTATCTTCTAAAAACTTAATCTGGAATCAGAAAATGGTATGCTTTTTGCAGAAAAGCATCAGACTTACTTTCTTTAATATGAATGGGCTTTGTAAGTAAAAATATTAATAAAACTTTGGTTTTCTTTGGTTTGTTGACTGAAAATTCAATAAACATTTATTAAGCACCTTCTACGTGCAAGGCACTGTGATAAACAATGGGGATACAAAAGAAAGGCAGGATAAATAGGAAATAATCAATAAATGGAAGGTACTAGAATTAAGAGGAATTTGGAAAGGCTTCTTGCAGAAGGTAAGATTTTAGCTGGGAACTGAAGGAAATTTGGGAAGCCGGAAGGCAGAGATGAGAAGGGAGAGCATTCCAGGTATAAAGGACAGCCGGTGAAAATGCCTGGAGCTGAGAGATGGAGTGTGTTTGAGGAACATTAAGGAAAGGTGATTCCAATTTGTATTGAAAATGGACTTTCTGTCACATTAATTTTCATTTGTTATCTATTCTTCATACTTTCTTTAATTAGCTATTAAATATAGCAAGAGGCCACTGGTCATGAATTTTTATATGTCTGAACTAATGTAGTGAAAATTCACATGTGCTCATTTTATTTGTTTTATGTAGACATGGTTAGCAAGAGATTGTCCTGCTCTTCGAATTATTTCTGTGGAGTATGACACCAACCTTAGTGATTGGAGAGCAAAGTGCCCTGTGGAAAGGTAATAGAAGAAAATTATGTAAACTGAGGAGGAAGAGTAAGGAAAATCAAGACATACTGACTTCATTAACTGGGTGTTTAAGTGTTTGAGACAGGAGAATTTTTTCTTCAAAGGAAGTATTTTGAGGGGCAGCTAGGTGGTGCAGTGCATAAAGCTCTGGCCTTGGAGTCAGGAGGACCTGAGTTCAAATTCGGACTCAGACACTTGACACTAGCTGTGTGGCCCTGGGCAAGTCACTTAACCCCGATTGCCTCACCAAAAAAAAAAAAGGAAATATTTTGACTTCACCTTCCTTTTATTAATGATTAGCTATAAGAAAATAGTAAAATTGTTTAAATTTTAATATGTTCTAATGTTGAGCTTTTGACATACATTTTTTTTTTTGTTTGATGTTTTAGGATTTTGTTGTAATACACTTTCCTTTTTCTGTTTGAAGTTATATTATTAGATGCATAACATACAGTAGGTCCTGGGGGCCCCGTTTTGGGAGTAACATTGACAAGCTAAAATGCTTTCAGAGAAGAATGACTAGAATAAATCACATCACATAAATAATAGTAGAAGAAACTAGAGGTATGAGACTTGGGGAAGGAAGATGTAGGGAAGAAATTATATAGATGTCTTTAATTATTTGAAGGGCCTGAGAATGGAGCCAAGATGGCAGATTATTAAGTATGAAGCAATACAGCTGAGCTCTGAGCTTCCACAAAACTCCAAATCTAGAAAATGCATCAGACCAAATCCTGATAGGGAAATCCAGAAAAAGGAACAGCAAGTCAGTTGTCCAGCCCAGCTAAGTTTAGGGAAACAGAGAAGTCTGTAGATACTGGGGACTTTTGGGGCCCATAGCATTCAGTGCGTAGGAGGACCTTAGCATCCTAAGAGAGGCAATACAACAGAGCAAGAGGAAGTCCCAAACCTGTTCTGGGGAACCTTGACAAGTGCCAAGTGGCAGCTTTGTCATCCATTAATTACTCAATTCTGAGTCACAGGTCCAAGGTGGGCTGGAATGGTGTTCCTGGGTAGCCAGGTCCTGGGCCAAGTACTGAGAAAAGAGAAAGTTGAGAAGCAAGTAGCAGCTGTATCCTACATAATCAGGGTGTGCCAAGTAGACCTCTATACAGATGAAAGAGTGGAGGGAATGGGTGATGCTTGAACCTCACTCATCTGAACTGACCAAAGGAAGAAAGAATATACACATACAATTGGGTATGGAATTATATTTCACTCGAAACACTAATGCATTGTTGGTGGAGTTGTGAACTGATCCAACTATTTTAGAGAGCAATTTGGGACTTTGTCCAAAGAGCTATAAAACTGTACATACCCTTTGACCCAGCAATACCACTTCTAGGTTTGTACCCCGAAGAGATCATAAAGATGGGAAAAGAACCCACATATACAAAAATATTTATAGCAGCGGTGGCCAAGAATTGGAAATTGAGGGGATGTCCATTAGTTGGGGAATGGCAGAACAAGTTGTGGTATATGAATGTAATGGAATACTATTGTGCTATAAGAAATGATGAGCAGGCAGACTTCAGAAAAACCTGGAAAGACTTGTATGGTCTGATGTTGAATGAAGTGAGCAGAACCAGGACATTGTACACAGTAACAGCCACATTGTGTGATGACTAACTTTCATAGACTTGGCTCTTCTCAGCAATGCAAGGATCTAAGAAAGACTCATGAAGGAAAATGCTATCCACATCCAGAGAAAGAACTATGGAGTCTGAATGCAGATGGAAGCCTGCTATTTCATCTCTTTTTTTCTTTTGTTGTTTTGTTTCTTCTTTCTCGTGGTTCCTCCCATTGGTTTTAATACTTCTTTATGACATGACTAATGTGAAAATATGTTTAATATGAATATATGTAGAACCTATGTCACATTGCAGGTGGTCGCGGGGAGGAAGGCAGGGAGGGAAGGGGAGAAGATTTAAAACTCAAAAGCTTATGGGGGCAGCGAGTTGGCACAGTGGCTAGAGCACCAGCCCTAGACTCAGGAGGACCTGGGTTCAAATCCAGTCTCAGACCAGATACTTGACACTTACTAGCTGTATGACCCTAGGTTAGTCACTTAACCCCGATTGCCACACACACACATACACACACACACACAACTTATGGAACTGAATGTTGAAAACTAAAAATAAATTTAAAAAAATAAGTAAAATTCACTCAATAGGGAAATAGAGAAAAGGGGGAAGAGGGAATTAGTGGGAAATCTGTAGCGCACATCCCATTAATAGTTGAAGTGTCTGCTTTGAAAAATCTGGTCTTTTATGCACATTCTCATGACTGTTTTAATTTTGTTCAGGAAGTCCATTGCTTATAGAAGTCATGAACTTCTTAGGAAACTCAGAGCTGCTGGTGTGGGAGATAGGCCAATGATCTGGGTGTCACATAGCATGGGAGGTATGTACACTTCCATTCCTTTTTTCCTTTATTTTTTTGAGCCATTTTTTGTTTGTTTTACTTAAAATTACAAATGATTAACCTGGATCTTTGAACCCAAGTGCTTACTGGCATTCTTCTTGATCAGACATGTAAATTTGTGGTTGTCGCTATTGACATGTGAAAACCAGTCTGTCAGCTCATGTAATAAAAACAACAATTAACAATAAAAATAAAAATAATAATAAATGTCTGTAAGTGGCTTGATTGAGTTGTTTTTATTTTACTGGCATCAGTTGGTTGATTGAATCATGATGTTTTGCAAAACGCATACAATTTTTTTTTTAGATTCCCAGAATATACAGTATTTTATAGCATTCCTTTCCATAACTTTGGTGAGGAGACTGAAGAAGCTGCTCATCTAAAAAGAAAGCTCTCCATTGTGTTAGATATAAAATAGGATGTTAAGCAGGATCAAACCAACATTGAACCCTCCTACTCTATATCACCAATTTTTAGCATATTAATTTCATTCCTATTGGGAAGTATATATTTAATAGCATATGTTTTCATGACAGCAAAAGACTGAACCTTCAATTCAATACTAATTCTTTTTCTAAATAAGTTTATATTGATGTCTTCGGTTTTTTACGTCGTCATAGTTATCCCCCAAATCCCTCCACCCTTCCCACTGAGTCCTCCCATATGTCAAATAGTATTGAGACCATTCAACATGAGCTGCCTCTTACCTCTTCCTCATCTCTTAATATTCATGTGTCTTCTTCCACACTCAACTCCTTCACCCTGTTTCACATAATAAAGGTAGCCTTACACCTTGTCAAGGCCAACTTCTCTACCTGCTCAAGGGATCCTATGTCATCCTTTCTCCAACAGATTGCCCCCTCCCTCATCCCCATTCTGTCACTAATCTTCAGTCTCTCCCTGTCTACTGGTTTCTTCCCTGCATGCCCATGTCCGTCCCTTCTTCAAAATATCTTCACTTGATCCTTCCATTCCTGCTAATTATTGTCCTATATCTCTTCTGCCCTTTGTGACTAAACTCTTTGAAAAGGCCATGAACAATAAGTGTCTCCGTTTTCTCTCTTCTTTACCCCCTGCAATCCAGTGTCTTACTTCATCATTGCACCAGAAGCGTTACCAGTGTTCTCTTAATGACTAAGTCTAATGGCCTTTTTTCAATCCTCATTCTCCTCAACTTCTTTGCAGCCTTTGATACTGTTGATCTTCTCCTTCTTGATACTCTCTTCTTTCTGGGACTCTCTTCTTTCTGTCTTGAGACACCTCTTACCTGGTTCTCTTCCTACCTATCTGACTGCTCCTTCTCAGTTTCCTTTGCTAGATCTTCATCAGGGTGACTCCCTGTAACCATAGGTGTCCCACAGTGTTCTGTCCTGGGTCCTCTTCTCTTCCCACTATACATCAACTCCCATGGGTTTAATTACCATCTCTCTGTTGATTCACAAATCTACTTATCCTGCCCTAACCTTTCTGCTGACCAATCTCGCATTATCACCAGACTTTCAGAAATCTCAAACTGAATGTCTGGTAGACATCTCAAACTTAACATGTCCAAAACTAAACTCATTCTCTTTTTCCCTAACTGCCCCCCCCCTTTCTTTATTAATGTAGAGGGTAATGCCATCTTCCCCGTCCCTCAGGCTTGCAATCTAGGAGTCGTCCTGGACTCCTCACTCTCTTTTACACCCCTCCTATATCTGATCTGTTGCCAGAGCCTGTCAATTTCACTTTTTCCAGATTTCTCAAATACACCCCTTTCTCATTTCTGACACTGCCACTACTCTGGTGGAAGCCTTCATCACTTCATGCCTGAACTATTGCAGTAACCTGATACCGGGTCTTCCTGCCTCAAGTCTTTCCCCACTCCAATCCATTCTCCATTCAGCTGGTACCAGTCATGTCACCCCTCTCCCCCTGCTCAACTCCAGAGGCACTTTATTACTGCCATGTTCAAATACAAAATGCTGTGTTTGCCATTTGAAGTCCATAACCAAACCCCCTCCTGCCTTCCCAGTTTTCTTATACCTTACTCCCCAATTCATAGATTACATTTCGGTCCCACTGGCCTCCTCACTGTTCCATAAACAAGACACTCTATCTCTTGGCTCCAGGGATTTTCTCTGGCAGTTCACCATTCCTCATCTCAGCCTGCTACTGGATTCCCTGCCTTCCTTTTAAGTCCCAACTAAAATCTCATCTTTTACAGGGAGCCTTATTTCTAGTTAGCTTTTCCCTGTTGTTTCCTATTTTTCCTATATATAGCTTGTTCTGCTTGTTGTCTCCTCCATTAGATTGTGAACTCTTTGAGAGCAGGGACTGTCTTTTGCATTTTTTTTTTTGTATCCCCAACACTCAGCAAAGTGCTTGGCACATAGCAGGCTTAACAAACATTCATTGACTAACTAGTATTTTTTAAAAGCCAAAAAAAGAGGAAAAATTAATGCATTGAAAAAGTCTGAAAACATGTAGAATACCTCTGAACCTCCCACCTCCATGAAGGGGTAGGTTGGGGGTGTCTTTTCATATCTCTTCATTCAAGTTATGCTTAAGCTGTAGAATTTTGTTACACTCACTTTTGATTTTTGTGTGTATATGGTTGTTCTTTCCATCTACATTTTTGTGGTTATTGTATTTACTGTTTTCTTGGCTCTGCTTATCTCACTCTGTATCAGTTCATGCAGATCTTGGCATGTTTCTCTGTATTCATCAAATACATAATTTCTTACAGCAAAGTAATATTCCATTATATTGATGTACCACAATTTGTTTAGCCATTTCCCAATCAATGGGCATCTAACTTGTTTC
The DNA here is from genome assembly GCF_900497805.2 of Vombatus ursinus. NCBI lineage: Eukaryota > Metazoa > Chordata > Mammalia > Diprotodontia > Vombatidae > Vombatus > Vombatus ursinus. The sequence continues at coordinate 20,868,115 of NW_020954953.1, read as the reverse complement.
CAATTCTTTGCTATTAAAAAATGTGCTGCTATAAATATTATGGTGTATTTGGGGACTTTCTTCTATTGATGACTTCCTTGGCCCAGTAATGAAGTCTGTGGTTCAAAGGGTACCGATATTTTAGTCACTTTATTTGCATGATACCATATTGCTTTCCAAAATGGATTTAACCATTTCACAATTCCATCAATAAAGTATAGAGTTCCTATCATTCCACAACCCCTCCAACCTTGACTCTTGTCATTTTTTGTCATTTTTTTTTTACTGTTTTGCAGGGTGTGAGGTGAAACCTCAGGGTTGTTTTGATTTTCATTTCTCTTATTATTAGTGATTTATAGATGAAGTATTTGTGAATACTTTGCAATTCTTCTTTTGGGAACTGTTCTTACCCTTTGACTACTTGTCTACTAGGGAATGGCTATTAGTTTTATATGTATTTATTAAGTGTTTATGTATCCTAGATACCAAATCCTTAAGAGAGAAACTTGATATAAAGATTTTTTCCCCATTTGCCTTTCTTTTTTTTCCTTAGGTCCGTTAATTTTGTCTGTGAAGTAGCTTTTCCATTTCATGTAAATAAAATCTATTTTATCTTTTGCAATTTCCTCTCTCTCTTGTTTTGTAATTTTTTCTCTGTCATCTTACGCATAGCTGTGAGAGGCGTATGATCTACTTATCTTCTAATATTATTGTAGTATGATCTTAAATATTAAGGTTGCTTGTCCATTTAGAATGTATTGTGGAATATAGTGTAAGGTGATAGTCTAAACCTAATTTCTCCCAGGCTGCTTTCCAGTTTTGCACTCCGTTTTAGTCAATTAAGAAATTTTTCTCCAGGTAATTTATGTTTTCCATTTTATCAAACATTGAGTTATTGAGTTCCATTGTTTCGATTCTCCCTTGTCTGGTCTGTTCCGTTGATCTATCTCTGTTCCATAAAACATCCCTTTGGTAATTTGATCAGTATTGCATTAAAAGCATAAATTAACTTTCGTAGTATTTTAATTGTTTATCTTATTAGCACATCCTAGCCATGAGCACTGATTATTCCTCTAGCTATTTAAGTTGTTCTTTGTTTCTTTAAGGAGCATTTTGTAATTAAATCTATACAAATCTTTTGTATGCTTTCCTAGAACTATCCTCAGATACTTTTTGCATTTTGTAGTTATTTGGAATGGGATTTCCTTGTTATTGGTTTTTGAGATTTGTTATTATATAAAAATGATGTTGATTTTGTTTGTTGTAGCGGGGTGGGGTCAAGGAAGATGGCTAAGGACAGGATATGTGATTTCATTGATCTAGGGAATTCCCAGGTAAGGAAGTTTCTCTCTACCAGTGTAGGTTGATGCCTTCTTTGTAACTTATAGACATATTTAGAACACAGAAAGATTAAGTGATTTTATTAAGGTTCATAAGCCAGTGTATGTCAGAGGTGGGACTTGAACCCAGGTCTTCCAGTCTGAATGCCAGCTTCTACCTACTCTTGCCAGGCTGTCTCTCAAGGAAGATTTTGGATTTCTGGTATACCAGTTTGCCAGTGTTTGAGGAAAAAGTGAATGGTGAGCAAGTACCAGATATATACAACTTTTTCAAGAAATTTTATCATAAAGAGAGGAAAGAGATAGGATCATAGCTGGATGAGTTTTAAGAGCCAAGGGAAACCTCTTTTTTCATTGGTGAGATCCAAGCATATTTGTAAGCACTTGGGAAAGAATGAGTGGACAGCCAGAGATTGAAAATGCATGAGAGAAGGAGATGGTAGAAGAAGCAAGAGAGGATAGGATCAAGAGACTAGCTTTAGTGAGGAATAAAGACAGTAAAGATAGCCTCTGTGTGATCAAATAGGAGGGCCTTGAACATCATAGTTCCAGCTGTGTGCCTGGTACTGTGCTATACACTTTACAAATATCTCATTTGATGCTCACAACAATCCTGGGAAGTAGATCCTCATTTTACAGTTGTGGAGACTGAGGCAGACAAAGGTTAAGTGATTTGCCCAGGGCCACACAGCTGGTAAGTGTCTGAGGCTGGATTTGAACTCAAATGTTCGAGACTCTAGGCATAGTGCTTATCAGTTGTACTACCAGCTGCCTCAAAAACAGGAAATGATCCTACTATTAGGTGGTGCAGTGGATAGAGCACTGGTCTGACATCAGAAAGATATGAATTCCATTGTAGCCTCAGGTACTTACTAGCTGTGTGACCCTGGGTGAGTCTCTTCTCTGCTTCAGTTTTCTCATTTGTAAAATGGGGATAATAATAGCATCTACCTCCCAGGATTGTTGTGAGGATAAAGTGAGATAATATTTGTGAAATGCTTAGCACAGTGCCTAGTACACAGTAAGTGCTTAATAAATGCTTATTCCCTTCTCCTGAGCCAATCCATTTAGGTTGGAGCATGTAATGTTTGGAGGGAAAGAATATGAGAAAGGTGGAAAGGCAGGATAGTACCAGACTGTGGAGGCTCTGCAAACCAAAGAAAATTGTTTGAACTTTAATCAATAAGTTTAATCAGTGAAGGTTTTTGAGCAGAAATGTGACCTGCTAATATTTATACATAAGAAAGATTCATCTGGCAGTGGTATGAGGATGGTTTAGTAGTAGGAGAGAGTAGAAACAAGAGCACTTAGAATGAGGCTCTTGCAATAGTCCAATTCGTTTACTGACCATTTATTAAGCTCCTACTATATGCCAGCAGGCACTGTGCTAAATGACAAGGATGGAAAGGAAAAAGCAAAACTGGTGTTTTTCTTTAAGCAGGAATAGCAGAGACAAAGGAAATGTTAAAGTACAAGTAGTAGTTAACTTGGACACTGATTATTTTTCTAGATTTAGATTGCTGCCCCAAAAGGAACACAAAATTTCCAGCCTATTTATCCACTTGCTGTTAACATGCATTCTTTCTTTTGTGTTTCTTAGGCCTTCTTGTCAAAAAGATGCTGGTCGATGCTTCTAAGAAACCAGAACTTAATTCCTTAATAAACAACACCCGAGGAATGATTTTTTATAGTGTACCTCACCATGGTTCCCATCTGGCTGAATATTCTGTTAATGTCAGATATCTGCTGTTTCCTTCTGTGGAGGTCAAAGAACTCAGCAAGGGTAATGCTTATTGTGTTACTTCCTGACAACAAGGATTTGATTACTTTGTCAAATTAACAAGTTATATCAGAGAAGTTAACAGAGAAAACATTGTTTTCAATAAATGAGCAAAAATTGAGTTCAAAGAATAACTCTTTAAGGTTATTTCATTTTATATATATATATAGTTCCTATCCTCCCGTGACTTTCTGGTAGTTTATTATTTGTTACCTTTTGCACGTCAAAGAAAATAGCTATTAGAAAATTATCATAATGCAGCTTCACCTACAAAAAAAAGACCAAAAGGTCTTTTGTAGAATTATAGAGTGTAGTTTGTTTGTTTTTTGTTACAGTGTTCCTTATCTATGTATCTGTGCCTGTCTATGTAATTCTTATTTACTTGTATGTGGATTATTGATTTAGTGATTTATCCATGACAAAATCTTAGTTTTAGTAAGGTTTTCCTTGTCATTTATTATATCCTCAGCTAGGGTTTGTTCAAGGAATAACAATTAATTTTAATATCCTAAGCACAATTAGAAAATTAAAAGGGAAAAATGAAAGTGACATGTCTTAGCCACTTTTTTAGAGTATCTATGTGTTAGATATTCAGATATTTGTAAACTGGATTTTGACATTTTAAACATTCATTATAATATCAATGTAATATCCAATATATTACAATATCAGTAATATTCATTATAATATTTTAGTGTTTACAACCTTAGCTGGTAATTTTTTCAAGACTTCTATTGTGCACTTCAATTATGTGAGGTAATTTTCCTGATTGCCTCGCTTCCTTTTTCTCCTCTTCTCTCTTTCTGTTCTTTGAGATCATCAACATAATAGAACAATTCCCAGGCCCTGTTTGGGTTCAGGTGACACATTTATCATCTCCCCATATTAGAACGAAAATAGTTCCTGAGAGGTTTCATTTGGGGATTTCTTTTAGGAGATGACTAGTGGCTTCTTTCTGTTTTGTGGTTTGGTTCAAAGAGATCTGGGTAGTTTTGTATTTCTTGAAATATGAGGATTTCAAGTAGTCCAATGATTCCTAAATTATCTTTCCTTGAACTGTTTTCCAGATTTTTCTATGAGTCTTTTGACTTTGTTTTAATATTTCTTGTCTGATAGAGTTCTATTTGGTTATCTTCTGTTTGGTTCATTCTAATTTTAAGGTAGTATGTTACTTGAGTAACATTTCATACCTCTTATTCCAAGTTATTAATTCTCTTTCCAATTATTTCTTCTTAAAATCTGGTTTCTTTTCAGTTTTTCCTCTGCCATTCTCATTTCATTTATAAAAACATTTTAAAGCTTTTTTAGGAAAAAAAAATTCTCATTGAACTTTTGCCCAAACTGCATCTTTCTTTGAAGTGTGACTTATAGATATTTTGGAGTCATTCTTTTCTGGGTTTTCTGGGGGTCCATGTCCCCATAGCTAGCTGTTTATACTGGAATTCCTTTTTTGTTTGCTCACTCTTCCAGCCTAATTTCTTACTTTGGACTTTATATTAAGACTAGGATCTGTACCCTTTTGGAGGAAATGGGTCTTCTAGGTTCCCGCTTTTTCTTTCTTGGGTTATTGAGTGTTGTGTTATTTCAAGATCTCATGGACAGCTGAGGCTGAGGACCTGCGAGCTTTCAGTGTTCACAAAGTAGTCTGATCCAGGACAAAGTATGATTGCTGTACCTTCCTTCCCTCCATCCCACTCTTCACCCCCTTGGTCTATGGACTCATGCACTATCTACCAACTAGAAAGCTCTACTGGTTAACTGACAAAACTGTGGTTTTCCCATTGATCTGGGACTCCTGTCCTTGTTATTGTGCTGCAGGCGTCATAGTGGACTAGAAGCTGGAACTGAGATTCCCACTGCCTTCCTGGGGTTAGAGACACTTCTGATCCTGCCCCTTGGTTGGTATATAACATAGGGCCCATGGCTGCTCTTTACCCTAGACCACCATCACTAGGTGCAGGTCCCTTCCTTAGTTCATCCCGGACCTGTGATAGTGACAGGGTGACAGTTATTGATTACCACCTTTCCTTGGGCTAGAGTGCTCTGTGTAAGCTGTTAGACAGCTAGACCCTGTCCCCAGTTTTAACAGACCTCTCTTTTTGTCTCCTTTTGCCAACCTGGGCTGGAAAAGTGACTTTGTGATTTTTTTAAAAAAATTTCCTGACTAGGACTCTGGTGCGTTTTCTAGATCTGTTGTGAAAGAGTTGGCTTGGTTGTACTTCCTGTTACTCCATTGTCTTGGCTTCACTGAGGAAATGCCTTCTAATATCTCCCCTTTGGGTCAAGCTTGCTCATTTTGCAGTAGTCAGTTTCAGTTGCTTGGTTGGTTTTTTCCTTATACATTGCTATAATTGTGTATTGGTACTCCCTACTTCTCTTTAAGTCACTTCATGTAAGTCTTCCCTTCCTTTACCATATTCATAGTTTAGCACTCATATTCTCATTTAGCACTCTTGATATTCTGTTACCATCATGGTACCACAGCTTGCTTAGCCATTCCCCATTCGGTTGGCATCTATTTTTTTACACTTCTTCAGTACATGAGAAAAAGGTGTATAAGTTCTTAAAATCGGAAAAAGAAAATGAAGTCGATTTTCTTTCAAAAGGGAAGAACCCATTTAGAACAGCTGGAATCTGTTTCCTAATGGTTTAAGCATCATTTTGTTTTAGGAAACCTAGTAATTTAGTTTTAATATTGAGATATTAAATTTATGTGGAAACATTACTTGAAAAGCAACTAGATGCTGCTAAATTTATCAGTGAATTAATGAACATTTATTAAATGCTTACTGTGTGCCAAGTAATATACTAAGTTCTAGGAACACAAAGACAAAAGCATAGCTGTCCCTTTTCTCAGGGAGTTTACAATTTAAAGGTGGAAACAGCATGTACACATATAGGTATATATAAGAAATGTACAAAGTCAATACAAAATAACCCTAGAAGGGAAGCCTTGGTGGCTGAGGGGACTAGGAAGAGGCATCTTCAGAAAGTGCTGTTTGAGCTGATACTTAAATGAAACAGATCCTTGGAGGTGGGTGGAGCAGAGGAGACTGAGAATACAGGCATGGAAATGGAGATGCAAGGTCTGTTCCAGGAACAGCAGTTAGAGCAGTCTGGCTACATTGTGGAGGCTGGGGAGGGGCATAAGGTCGAGGAATAAGGGAAGGCAGAAAGAGCCCAGATTAGAATTGTCTGAAAGAGGCATTCATATTCACACCTAAAGGTGATACAAAACCATTGGAGTTTACTGAGTTTACTGAGTAGGGAGGCAATTTGGTCAGACTCGAGCTTTTGAAAAATCAGGGTAAAGATGTCAGTTCCACAGACCTTGGGACCAAGTATTTATTTTGTATGCCTCAGTGTGAATAAATAATAAGTGATTTGAAAAAGTTTTCTCGGTAAATCATTATTTTCTGTAGCACTGTAGTTCATTATTTTAATAGGAAGGACCAAAAAAATTCCAGTTTGACATGAATCTTTTTCTTCATCTGTTGGTAGGAAAGCATTCTGTTAAGAGTAAGAGGCAAAGAGCACACTATTTAAAATGAAACCAAGTTTTCCTAATACAGCTTCTCCAATATAATGAATGTAAGGGCTACCACATTTGCATGATATTCTTCCCTGCTAGCTAAGTTTTAAGCAGAGCCTAGAAAGCAAACTGGAATTAGACTATCACTAAAGTGTTAAGCAAGTTATTGCAGTGAAGATACAGCCTGAGCTTCCACAGCCCTTTTCTGTCACAGAAAAGATAGAGAGGATAGAGTGGCAGTTCCAGGGACACCATAAGGAGTTGAATGGGGTCGTGATCTGAGATAGCCATCACTAGTGATTTGAATAATTTGATGGATACATATTTAAAAGTTATTGAGTTTATAGATTGAGGCCTTTTTGGTTTGACTTTTTGATTTTCTTTTTGCTTTTTATTTTTAAAAATTAGATAATCATTACAGTATTGATGCTACTGTGTACAATGGTCTCCTGGTTCTGCTCACTTCACTCTGCATCAGTTCATATAGGTTTTTTCTGAAACCATCCTGCTGGTCATTTCTTACAGTGCAATAATATTCCATCATGATCATATACCACAACTCGTTCAACCATTCCCCAGTTGATGGACATCCCATCACTTTCCAATTCTTTGCCACAAGAAGAGCTGCTATAAATATATTTTTACATATACGTCATTTTCCTTTTTCTTTGATCTCTTTGAGGTAAAGACCTAGTAGTGAGTGGCATTGCTGGGTCAAAGGGTATGGACTGTTTTGTAGCCATTTGGACATAGTTCCAAATTATTCTCTAGAATGATTGGATCAGTTCACAACTCTACTAACGGTATGTTAGTGTCCCTGTTCTTCCACATCTCCCCAGCATTTGTCATTTTATGTTTCAGTCATGTTAGCCAATCAGACAGGTGTGAGATTGTACTTCGGAGTTTTAATTTGCATTTCTCCAATCAATAGTGATTTAGAGTGTTTTTTCATATAACTATTGATAGCTTAGATTTCTTCTTCTGAAAACTGTTCATATACTTTGACCATTTATCAATTGGGGAATAGCTCTTATTTTTATAAATTTGACTCAGTGCCATATATATTTGAGAAATGAATCCTTTATCAGAGAAACTTAATGTAAAAATTCCCATTTTCCTGCTTTTCTTCTAATTTTGACTGCATTGGATTTTGTTTATGTAAAAATTTTTTAATTTCATGTGATCAAAATTATCCCATTGTACTTCCCATAATCTTGTCTGTCTCTTGTTTGATCATAAACTCTTCCCTTATCCATAGATCTTACAGGTAAAATTTTCCATGGTCCCCTAATTTGCTTATGTCATTTTTTATGTTTAAATCATGTACCTGTTTTGACCTTGTTTTGGTATACTGTGTGAGATGTTGGTCTGCACCTCATTTCTTCCAAACTATTTTCCAGTTTTCCCAGCAATTTTTATCAAACAGTGAGTTCTTGCCCTAAAAGTTTGGATTTTGGGGTTTGTAAAACACTAAATTACTGTGGTCATTTACTGTGTATTGTGTACCTGATCTATTCTACTGATCCACCGTTCTGTTTCTTAGCCAGTACCAGATTGTTTTGATGATTACTGCTTTGTAATATAGTTTGAGATCTTATCGCTAGGCTGCCTTCTTTCACATTTTTTTTCATTGATTCACTTGATATTCTTGATCTATGAAATAATTCTTTGTTAGTTTAAATGGCATGGCACTGAATAAGTAAGTAAGTGTAGGTTGAATTGTCATTTTTATTATATTGGCTTGACCTATCCATGAGCAGTTAATATTTCTCCAGTTGTTTGGATCTGTCTTTATTTATATGAATCTCCATCTTGTAATTGTGTTCATGTAGTTCCCGGGTTTGTTTTGGCAGATAGACTCCCAAGTATTTTATATTGTCTGTTGTTATGTTAAATGTTATTTCTCTGTCTCTTCCTGCTGGGTCTTGGTGGTAATATATATAGAAATGTGACTTTTTGATTCAAAATAATAATAAATTTCAGATTGTTGAAGAGAAAAAAAACTTCTGGATAACATTTTATTTGCTTCAGTATCCTTTTCTTATTATCTTTTTTGTCTTCTGTGTTTTTTAGATAATGGTACCTTTTTTAAAAGATTGGTATAGTCTGTGTGTATGTCCTGTTTTCTATGTTTTGTGTTACTTTATATAATTGGCTATTAATTTTCCAAGCATACATCAAATATATACTGCTAGTTAAATTTTAAAAGGTAAGTGGTCTTTTTTGTGTATGAAATTAAGTAAACATAATGGTCTGTTTTTATCTTGAATGTTCCTACAGATTGTCCTGCACTTAAAAAACTTCAGGATGACTTCCTGACATTTGCTAAGGACAAGAATTTCCAGGTGTTGAATTTTGTAGAAACACTACCGACCTGCATAGGTAGCATGATTAAGTTACATGTGGTGCCAGTGGAATCAGCAGGTGTGTGCTTTTTTGAGTTACTGTTTATGTGCTAGGGATACAAAGTCCCAGCCTTTGAAGAGGTTCTGTTCTATCGAGGAGACAATGTGCATCTATATAAAAGAGATGGCTTCATGTAGGAGATGGGGCTACAGTTATTAAACCTACATTTGGTGTCTATCTTTTAAGAAGGGTTATAAGGAAGATTCAAGAAAGAACTGCACAAGGTTAAAAAAATAGGGGTTAAAACCATTTTTCTTGAACTTGAAATATAGAGACTAGAGTGGTTGATGTCAACATCATCTTTTCTGGTTATCTGCTCCCATATTTTTATTTTCTTTCAGTTCTGTCATATTCCTTCTTCATCCTGTCAAGGCAGCACTTTTCCTTCCCTCTGTTTAATTCTTCTTTTATTCTCCCACTTCACCAAAAGAGGACTTGAAACAACCATCAAGAAACTCTCCCTACTAACCCAAGAAACATTCAAAAGATTTTGTGTGTGTGGTGGAGGGGAGAATAAGGAATGAGTCAAGGGGAAAAGTTTGAGAAAGCCTAGTTAAATTAAATTATAAATACTCACTCCAAAGAAGCATTTAATTTAATTTAATCAGGGTCAGATGAAGACCTCAAAGACAGTGGCTTTAAGATACCACTAATTACTAATTAAGTTGCCAGAATTGCAGTATGAGGGATATTAAGGAAAGATTAATTAATTCATCTTGGGGAGGGAGGGGGAGAAAATTTAAAACTCAAAAGCTTATGGAAATGAATGTTGAAAACTAAAAATAGTTTTTAAAAAAAATTATTAATTCATAGAGCCAGGATGGTATAGTAACATGAAGAAGTACAGCAGGCTCCATCCATCTCCTTCCCCCACCCCAAATAAAAATCTTCCAAACCAAATTCTGATGGAGAAATCTTAGAAAAAAAGTCACACTGAGTCATTTATCCAGTCCAGGTTGATATAAGGAGAAAGAGAGGTATGTGGACATGGGGAACAGGAATATACCCTTCAGAGCATGCCAATAAAAGAATGAGAAGGGTCTCAGATTCAGAATCTACAACCTGGGTATGGGGCAGGGCCAAGTGCAGTTCTGTCATTTTCTATCCAGTTCCAGGTACCAATCCAGATCTGACATTTGGAAGCCTAGGACTCTTTCAGTATGGTATTTTAAAATTAGCCTCTTTCCTTAAAGTCTAAAGTATTTTCACTGTCTTGCTTTTCCTCAGATTTGGGCATTGGAGATCTAATTCCAGTAGCAGTTAATCATCTGAATATTTGCAAGCCAAAGAAGAAGGACACTTTCTTGTACCAACGTACCTTACAGTTCATTCGAGAAACATTAGCTAAAGACCTTGAAAATTAATAGGTCTTCATTCTTGTTCCTGTCTGTCGTGTGGACATGATGCTGGGCATTTTTTGAGATCTGTGGAACTGAGAAGACCCAATAGATAAGACACCAAGGCAGTCTGGACTACATTGAAGACAGCAGGAAGCTACTCAAAAATACCTGAAAGGTAAAGCACACAAGCAGAGGTGGCAATAAAGATTGAGTAGCTAAATTTTCTTCCATTAAGGGCATTTTCTGTGCATCAGTTTATAGTCTACACTTTAAGATGGTGGCATCTGAAAGAGAGCTGAAGTGTTCCTCATTTCTGCTGTGACAAGCCCTCTGACTCCCACCAGAAAAAGAATTAGTGGACCTGAAAGGGATTAAATGCCACTTCTTAACCAGAAAAATCTGTCACTTGGTGAATACTTGAAGTGGGGAGCAATTACCACTAAGGACCAAAATAGATTAGATTTTGATTTTATTTTAGGTTTCACAAATGCAGCAGACTTCTAAAAAAAATAATAAACTTCACTTAGGCTGTCTGCATTTCAAAGCTGGCTTTTTCATATCTGAGTGATTGAACTGGCTTCACAGATAGAAATTTATTGTATGCTTCTGTTGCTAAGGATAAATAATTTTCTTGTGCATTCACTTTAGGCTAACCTTTTAAATAATGTACTATTCTGCTATTAACTTATTCTCAGATAAAGAGTGAGGGTTGTTGATTAATCCAGTGTTTAAATATCATAAACGTGTATAAAAAAAAAACTGCACTTAAGTAACATTTAGAACTACTCAGTGATACTGTATGCTACCTAGTTTGGATTTGGCAGACATTTCCTTTCACAAAATAGGAATTTTTTTTTTTTTAGAGTGGTGAAGGATGAATATATATGTAAGAAAACAAACAATGATTGTTATTTATAAAAGTAGAAATTGGGCTATCTGAAGGTGGATTGAGAGGAATATGTTGCATTGTATAGATGTGACAGATGGTTGAAAGTTCAACATATTTAGTTACCCAGTTGTTTGGGAAAGAATGAAGACTAGAGCTCACAGAAGTAAACCTGTAGGTTTTTCTGGCCCATGGTTCTGTGACAATGGGATGTTTTAGTATGGAATATTTCCTTTTTATCTTGTCAACTAATAACCCACAACTAAAAACAAATGGTTTTTAAAAATACTTAAAAGTACTTTCCATTAACTTGAAAGAATGGTATGCGATTGTTTCTGGAAATCTTAATGCAGTAGCTATTCCTCTTATTGAGAATAATGTTTGGGAAAGATGTCCAACTTTGCTTTGAACTTACCATAAGTTTGCAGGCAAATTATCTTACCTATATGGGGTAGTGTGTAGGCACACTGAATGTTGATGAAAATAGTAATAATCACATTGGATGCTATATAGCACTTTAAAATCTGCAGTGTATTTTTAATGCCCTGTATTTATTTTGAGCATCACAATAGCTTTGTGAGATCAGGAGTTTTACCTTGTGAAGATGAAATGACAATGAGTTTAGCTGCCATTGGCTTTTTAAAAACGAGGTACATAAGTGGTGATGTAAAATAGTAAGAATAATATAGATTTGAATAATTTTGGAAAACAGCCATTTTATTAATAGGTTAATTTCATTAATGGCTTTTCAATGCAACTTCTAGAAAAAACTAATTTTGCTTTTTCTCCCCCAAGATAAATCACCCAGAGTTCCTGACCACATTTTAACATGATTGTTTAAATGATTCTGAGGGTACCCATAATCATGATCATGTTTATGGACATGCTGGGCAGTTGCCAGGTACTATAGGTTCTGCTTTTTTAAAATAAGCTCTAATGAGACATAAAGTTGCTATTTGTTATTATAAACCTTGATTCATCTCTCTTCCCTTAAAAACCACCAGGCACCTGCTTTATACTGCACATATACCTTGGGCAGAGGCAGAGCTTGAGTTTTTCTCCATCCTGAGGTAGGGTGGGAATCAGACTGGAAAGTAGAATGTAAGAGTCCCCTTCTGTCTTGGACACTGAGCAGATTTGCAACCTTACAGTTACACCCAAAAGGAATGTTGGTAAGTGTTTCTTTCTGCCACATGGAGATAGACAGAATAACAGGTGCCAGCATTTCACAACTGTAAATAGAGCACAATACAATGATGTTTACAATGTCTTCCCATTTGTGCTGTGTTCATATGTCACAGTGCCTCTGAAGTCCTTTTGTAATTACTGGAATTTGAGGCACAAACCCTGAATTTTCATTTTTCTGTACTGTTGGTACATCAGTGTATACTTTTATTGTCATTTTGTGTAATAACAATTTTGTGCCTGTGGGAAATGTTTAATAAAAATTTAAAAGCACCTACAGAACTGATTAAGCCCTTATGTTGGATCTTAAAGCAAGGCAAATATCTGCTAAATTGAAAGTGCCTAAAAATATACTAGAAAATTGCCTTTTTAAAAAGGGTGGTATACTACTATAAAAATTATAAAAATAAGGCTAAAAGCATTAAAAACCAGGAAGAATCTTCAGACTCAAGGATTGCCCAAATGAGAATGAGCCACTTTCATAAAAATGTAAATGATGAACTATTTTAAGCACTGTCTTTCCATAACACAAAGTCAGTGGTGATTCTGAATGGGGCAGGGGATGGGGGGGTGGGGGGTGGGGAATACCAATAACCATAAATTCATTTATTCAGTATATCAGAACTTCACTTCAGGGACTTTGTAATTGCTTCATAAGGCAAGTGAGTTAAACGGAGGCATTGAGTCACAGAATGCAACTCTTTTAAATATGGCAATTTGATTTGAATAATCTTATTGGCTCCAAGCATGAAGTACTTTTGTCATAAATCAAAGTGAAAGGCAAACATGGTAGCATCAAAATATTCCTTAATCTGTTTAATCCTTAATCTGTTGATTAAAGTGGCAGCTAGGTGGCTGGGTGGATAGAGCGCTGGGTGGGGAGTCAGGAAGACCTGAGTTCAAATCTGACCTCAAACACTTACTAGCTGTGTGACCTTGAGCAAGTCACTTTACCTCTGTTGCCTCAATCCACTGGAGAAGGAAATGGCAAAGCACTCCAGTATCTTTGCCAAGAAAATCCCAGCAGTGGTGATCTTTGCTGCACCGTGTTGTGGAGAGTTGGGCACGACTGGAACGACTTACACAAGTATTTGTTATAGGCTGCCCTTGTGTATTGTTCAAGAAGAATCAGCCATGAGGAGAATGGTTTAGGTTCCTACTACTGAAATACATGGGCCCCATGCAGACAGACATAGGACAGGAAAGACTCTGATGTGAGTGAGCCTTTCCACTCCTCTCTCTCTAGGCTGTAATGCACACTCAAACCATGTCTCGCCAACAACTTTGTTTGGAAAGGAGTTCCATTCTTGCTCTACTTAAACAGTAACTGCTAACTTAAAGTTTTTCCTGATATAATGTCTGTATAAGTTTGTCAAGGCAGTACAAATACTTGCTTCCTTTTCAGCTTTTTCTGAATAGGTTATTTTCTCCTTTTATATTAAACTATTTGTCATATGGTTTGCAAATGGCTATGTTATCTGCATGTTCAGGTTGGACTAGGACAGCCAAAGCTGACAATTGAAGATTTCCAAAGGTTTTCTGTCTGAAAGTATGAATTATTCAACTGTTAGTTTTGTGGGTTTTTTTTTTAAAAGAAACATTTAATAGACAATATTTACAACTTGAATACAAAAAAAAAATCCACTTCAAACAAAACATCACAGATTTTCAACTGCTAAGTGGTTACAATTTACTCAGTAAATCATCTGCTTAATTCCTTTCTCAACACACTTGATGCATTATTATGGAGAAAATACTTTAATAAATTACCTTGGGTTGGATGGATGTGTATATCTGGCAGTGCTTTTATTAACAATGTTTCAGCAGCAGCAACTATTCCAAAACCTTCACAGGGATAAATGGTCTTTATTTCAACCATATTTATGTGAGTCTTAGCAGAAAAAAAAAATAACATTGTACTATGGAAAGAACACTGAATTTTGAGTCTGTAGACTTGGGTTTGAATCAAGGCTTCACCTGTCCTTTGCCCCCAGTGAGACCTACCTTGGGAAGTCGCTTGACCACTCTGGGCTTCCATTTCCTCACATATAAAATGAAGGGGAGGCTTGACTACGTGGACTCTAGCTCTCTTTTAGCTCTAAATTGATCCTGTGATGTATTTCAGAAGACAGTACCATAACCCAATAGGCATCAGAGAATACGGACAGAGGCAAAGCTAAATTTTCAAGGTACCTGAATAACTCCGTAGTAACCTATAGCTTTTCAAACCATCTGTATTACAAGTAGCAGACTGACAGTAATCAGGTTTCGTAGGACCATTTTAGTGGAAAAACTAAAAAGCAAAGTTATAGAAGTAAATTCTCCATAGTGCAGCGTGGAATCAGGGGTTTTAAACTGGGTCTGTGAATTTGGTAGAAAAAATGTTACATCTTTATTTCGGTGTAATTGTTTTCCTTTGTAATCCTATGAAACATTATTCTAAGGATTTCTTATTCTGAGGTTTCACCACACTACTAAAGGGCTCCATGACATACCAAAGACCAAGAACCTAGATTATCATTCAATTTCTGCTTCCAGTGCAGGGAAGACACCATTTATATATACATGTATATGTATATGTACGTATACACACATACATATCAACCAATTTATATATAAACTGCCAGTTTTAAAAATGAAACCGTAGGGTGGGATAACTTATCGTATATTCTATCAACTCACAATCTACTCTCTGCTAACACTTGCACAATTTCTATTTTCCTTTCATCTGTCAGTTCCATCTGCTATTCTATATCTTTTAAAAAAAAATTTTTTTCCTCTGTTTACAAGTAACTTTAAAAAAAAAAACCCCAATCACATCACATTTAACTTCTTTCAAACTTTAACTCCTTGGCTTTTTCCTTCGCAGTTTTTTTTTTTTTTAGCAGATTGCTGAGCTGAAAGGTCAGCAATATACCCCTTTTGGAAAGAACACTGAGCCAAGACTCAGAAGATCTGGATTCTGGTTCAAGCCCTCATTCGTCCTGAGATAATTTAACTTTCCAGCCTCAATCTCCTAGCCAGTAACAAATGAAGATAATTCATATGCAGCCCGTCTGCTTCACAGCACAGGGTTGTAGCAGATACACATCGGAGTGCTTTCAACTTCCACATGGATATCATTTGATAAGCTGGGGGTCCCAACATGTCCATTGCATCTGAAAACGGACTCGAGATAAAAGAGAGGTGGGCTAGTATTAATTTACTGGGCATTAAAGAGAGCCATTCTCAAAACTCAGACTCTGGCTGTGGTAAGAAGGAAAATGGCATGGTTATGAACAGCCTGGTCCTACTCACCTTCATTACAACCAAGTATTTGAGAAAGGGGGCAGAGGAAAGGGGGAATCCCTAAAAAAAAAAAAAATACAGGTAGAAGAGGACATCCTTGGCCATCCCTTGAATCCTGGTTCTGTAGGTAATATAGAAGAATGATTAAATATTCAAGGCATCTCAAAGAACCAAAAGGCCAAAATTCTCTGCTTGAAAATAAATAGGATACTGTGTTGTTTTATCCTCTTAACACACTACCTACCAGCTCTGGGTGTCCTGGAGCTAAAACATTCAGACTTTTGAGGATTGTAACGTGCTGTCATTGTTTGGTTTGAAGTTTTCCTCCCTTAACTCCTTAAAGTGGTATAACACCATGTTTATTCTTTAAAACTTAAAGTGAATTAAAATGAAGAATTTTGGGAAACTCAATAGTGTTTGAGAACCAAGGTCACTAGCAACTGCTCTCATTCTAAACTGTGTCTTATTCTTATACCATCTCTAAAGTAGGGTTTAACCTTACCTGTAAGTCATCTAGGCTGAACCTGAGTAAACAAGTGGTATTCATTTGTGTCTCTGTACACGTGGCTATTTACCCCGAGTGGCCAATGGATTCCACATGAAGAAAATCTGATCAGCTCCAAGCGAAAAGCAGAGCAACTCAGGCCTAACAGTTTAAAAACAGAAACACTCCTACCACATTCAGTATGGTTTAGAGAGCCAGAAATCAATGTAATTTTGGAGCTGGCGGGGAAAAAAGCTAGAACACATACACACATGAAAAAAAAGAAAAAGACACCTAAAAGAACAAAGAAGTTTTGTCTTAGAGGTTGTTTGATGATGGGGCATGTGGTACTGTCCCTCTAGAAAACTCTGGATAGAAAGCTCAGGATAACGTGGACTTTCAAATGTGCACAATCACTAAACAAAGCTATTCATTTTGTGCTTATTCTGTTTGTGGAATATATGAGAAAAAGATTAGTGAGGTTTTATGTGGTATACTAGGTATGTAGTATAAAGACATAATTTAAAAACACATGCCAAGGATCTGCAGCAGTTTAAGGACTATATATCACATAGGTCATGGTGCAAGTGTTTTGGTTTTTTTTTTTTAGTCAATTTGAGCTAGTGTTAAAACACTAGACATAGGCTCAATGTAAATCCACAGTATTATGCATGTGGACAAGAATCTTATGACACAGGATCAACAAAATGTATATTTGGGCATTTGGCTCACTTTTGCTTACCTCTTCCAACACTGCCTTTGACATGTTTTCAACCACTTTGGTCTTGGGGCTTTTCAACAAATTAGTTGACTGAAGGCTGACGGTTTAAGCAAGGCCAGTTTAAAGGTACTGGTGAGCAATCTGGTACCATTATGTCAGCTAATTTATACAGAAAACACACAAGTATCTTGTGACTTGTAACATGCAGTCCATATTCAAGGAGAGAAATCATACCCTGGAGCAAAATACCCATTAGATTTGCAGTTTCTCTCTCCAAAAAAAAAAACAAAAAAAACATGCAATGAGACATTTTTTTAGGGGGTGGGGAAGTCAAGAGTGAGAAAAAAGGAAAGTTCACAAAGAGAAAAAATAACCCAACATGCCCAAACCTGCAACAAAGCATTTTCTCAGTGGCTAAGGTGGAGGAATGACAATTGATCCTACTGATTAAAGATAAACTATTTTCAGAAAATTCTGTAAGACCAAATAAACACTTATACTTTCTCCAATGTACTGTTTAAACAGAAGAAGAAAAAGTCCCCATTTGACATAGAGGGAGTTTCTTATTGGGATTTACAGTGAATGATATGTTGAGGGGGAAAAAGACACACAACTTTACAAGGCAGTGAGTGTTTGTAAAGGTCTTTTTGTCATGTTTTCGCCAGTGGATCAAACAGCTGCAATGCTGTCCTCTGGTCTTCCTCATCATTGAATATAACCCAGTGTCCAAAGTCTTTGTGTCCGTGGGCTGGTGAAGGTCCCACCTTAGCAGCTGGAACACTCACTTGTGCTGGGCTGGGGGGTTCCCTTTCCAGATTCAGGGTGACTGTACCCAAAGGCTCAGCACTCTTAGTAAACCAGCCAGTGTTCAATATCTTTGGGTGGTGGAGGAGGCTCAGGAAGGGGTCCTGATGCTCACCAAGAAGGGTGGCTGCCTCTGTCTTTGCTGCCTTTGTACTGTCGGCATGTAGGCTGGGCCCTGGTAAAGTGCCAAGAAGGTCTGCTTGTGAAGCAAGTGGGCCTGAGTCAGGCTGGTCGCCGGCCCAAGGGTGAGAGTCATTGTGGTGGTGGTTGTTGTTCCCGCTACAGCAAGTCACGTCCTGGAGGAGCAAATTGTTGCCCTGCAGAACCTGCAGGTGAAAAGCTGCTGGGGCCGACTTCTTCCTCCTGGGGGGAACCTTGGGAACAAGGGAAGCAGTTTCCAAAGGTGGGGACACCGTGGCATCTCCGTCAGCAGGCACTTCCCCACTCAGTCTTCTCTCGACAGTTCTCCCAGGCTGCAGTGTTCTTGGTTTGGGGACAGGAGCAACTCGAGGGGGCGCCACTAGAGTGGTGCTTTCAACACTAGGCTCAAACTGCTCTTCTGGGGATAAAGACTGAAGAAAACACAATGGAGATCAGTAAGCAAATATGTAAATGAAACTTCGAAATTCAGAGTCATGTGACACTCGTAGGGAAAAAAGAACAGAGGTGGGAATGAACTAACATTCTAACATCAAAATGTTGAGAATGACTGGCATGCCGGAAATGGGGATGGGGATGAGCCAAACAAGAAAGAATTGGGCAGGGAAACAAAAATGGCAGCTACCTAGGAGTAAGGGCAGGTTCAGTTCATCCAGCAGGGATGGAAATGATGAAACCAAAGGTCATGCTGAATGGATGGGGGCAAACTTTTCCAGTGTGCCACACTAGGGATTACAGACTTACTGCTAAAAATAAATACTTCTGAAATCATTCCTCTTTTTCGGTGGATATTTTTTCTTTACTCTGAACAACATGAAGACTCTTATTAGTGGATTAATATTATACCTGAGTGGGATGGCACTAAGCAGGCTAAAGGATTTTACTCATCTCACTGATGTCACAGCTATTTTGAGTCATGCATGTATTTTAAAAAAGATCGTGAATATATAAACTTTACATGTCAACTTTACTTCCTGGCTTATGCTTCAAAATAATCACACACATTAAACAGGCTATTTGTGCTAAACGAGTCATGCTTTCCACTGTGAATGCCAATGTCACAACAGTCTTGTTGGCATTTCCTTTGGACCCTTAGGAGAAAAAAAACCCTCAACTTTTCTGAGAGTATTTTATTGCAACTCCCCTGTGGCAGCCTGGATATGTAGACACAATGCTGATCTTTTTTTTTTTTTTTTTTAAGAAGAGAATAGAGACATCTGAGGAAGAGGATGAGAAAGAAAGAAGGATGAACAGATGATAAGCCAAAGCACAGCACAGCTAGTGACCAAGAAAGGAGATGGCAAGCTAAAGTATATGGCACCAAAATCACTTCTATTCTCTACAAAGGTGAAGAAATGGCAGAGGGTGAGGGATGGATTGCAATGATGGCTAGGCCGGTGTTTACCAAATGTCCGGTTAACTAGCACATTCTGAGATCAAACGGGGGATCCAGATGACTCTATGGGTGCAAGTCTCTGTGCTGCTACTGTCCTTACAAATTCATTTCTCTGAAGCAGTAAGCAAGGTGGAGAAGCTCGGGAGTGAGAGCAAAAGACAATCTGCAAAAGAAGCGGCAATAAGAGCTGTCTGACCAGTGTCCCCAGGCCACAGGCCAGAGTTTGCCCGGGAACATTCCTATCTGTGATAAATCATTTTGCAATCAAGAAACGAAATCTGTGCGTGTCAACACTCAGGAATGTGCATACTGAGAATACAGGAAACCGAGGAACTCAGGACTGTCCACAACTTCCTTTGTTTTGAGGAGCTTGAGGACCCTTATAAAACTCATCTCATCGCAGCTGTGGATTGGTGGAGGAGAGTACACTGTATGTTTTTTGAGGTTTGGTTGTTTTTTTTTTTTGACTCATCTAGAGAAAAAGATGGGGCATGGAGGGAGTCACCCAGGATAGAAATGACAATATTGTGAAAACTTTTCCTGGAGGTCTGTTTATATCTTGGATTCTTGAACTGGATAATGGAGAAGGACTCAAATTCAACTGGTTTGTGATTACAAAATATATCCCTAACAAAATAAATAAATAAATCCACCTTCCCCCATTCTCTATCCTCTAACACTTAAAGGAAGGAATAGCAAGTTTCTTTTGTCAGCATCTTACTTTTCCTGTCCTTCGAAGAGTTGGCTTCTTAATCACAGGAACTCTAGGTGCGGGTCGATGGGGGAGGAGCTGGGTTGTCTGAGAAGACCCTGGCTTGGATACATTAGATAAGGGCTGTGGTTTGGTAGACACTTGGTTCCTTAAGAAAACTGCATTTAGTGTTTCTTCTTGTGTTCCTGAAACAGAACAACAGCATGTTTGAACAAATGAAGGTCTCTCTCCTGAGCAGTCAGGGACAGGAGATTGAACCAGCTCCATTTCCAATCTGGGCCATGCGGCCCCTCTTCAAGCAGCATGGTGGTTCCCGACTCCTTGAGGCTCACCACCCTGCTGATTTAGTACAGACACGTGACCAGCTTGGCCTACTATGACTCAGTACGTTGGAGATCGAATAGCCTAAGCTTCTCTGCTAGAAAGGATTCTAAGCATTTGCTGTTGGCCTAAAGCTTGGCCTCAGCTGTTTACACTGACCTCCTAGAATAGAGGCAGATATGAAGGTACTGGAAAAGATTCCTATCTCCTGTGAATGGAATTACTTCTACACAGCATCAACTTTTAAAAGGGTTTTTGTTGTTGTTTTACAACAACAAAACATTTCTTTGTGGATTTGTAAATCTAGATGGTAAACGTAAACTAAATGCACAGGGAAGAATGAAATCAGAGACACCAATGTAAAATGTAACCATTTCAGTCTGAGAATAACAAAATACAATTAATGGGAAAAAGTGATGGTGAAACTCCAGGTGGGATTACAGACCTAGGAAAAGACTGATGAGAGTCTGTGTTGTCCAGTTATTCTCAGGGGTGACTCAAAAGAGCAGCTTTATGTCTTAAATGTCACATGAAACCACCAGTACCTGATGACTACAGAACCAGCAGAATGAATTAACTGCCTTGCATCACCAACTGTTCTTAAATTCATTTTTGTTTATTTGAAGCTCTCCTTCCCATACTGCTATTATGAAGGCTTCATGCGATATACTAGGATTTTTGAGTGCTGTATATTCTTTTCAAGAGAAAAAAGAGACCAGAAATGGCCAAAAAACAAACTCGGTAGTACCAAAAGTGGAATCTTGAGTGGAATTTTAGAGAAAACCAAGGATATTAGGGAATACTTAATTTCATATCCGAAAGGGAAATGCAATTCTTTCTCAGACCCTAGTTTCTGGTTGGAAGGAGAAAAAGGAAACTGAAGGCTTGTGGCTGGCTAAAGATTTCAAAACCTAGTGGGCCACTCCACTCACCTCCTTTTGCTTCCATGAGGCACCGAATGGCTTCCTCGGCTTCCTGAGCATTGGTGGTTTTGATCTGTTTGACATTATACGGTTTACTTATCCCAGTCCTGGCTTTAGGCTTCCGGATAAACAGAAGAGGAAAAGGAGATAAGTAATCCTTGTAGACAAAATCTCCACAGCAGAACACACTGAATGTCACCTGTTAAACCTGAACAGATTCAGTTACCACATATATACCATGTATATGATATATATACACCATATGTACCCCCAAGTCCTTATTGATTGATCCTTTCAAGAAAAAAAAATTTCTTTATACATAAATCTGATAAGGTTATGTCTCTGCTTAAAATCCTTCCCCTTCAGTAGCTCCTTGATTGCCTATAGAATAAAGCTGGAATGTCTTAGCCCCTGCCCACCTCCTCCTGCTTACTGAAATCCTACTCAGTTGAAAACTAAGTTCAAATGCAACCTCCATGAAGCATTCCAAGATATCACTACTGATAACTGCCTTTCTCCACCTTGGACCTCACATAGCCTTAAATTTGTAACTTTTTGTTTTTGCATTTAGCATATATTATTAGTCATCTGTGTATGTATGCTATCCCTCTCACCCCCCCACTTGACTTTATAAATTCCATATGGACATAGATATGTGTTATCTGATCTTTATGTCTTCTCTAGCCCCTAGATAGCATGGTGCTCTACACAGAGTGGTCATTTAATGTTTGTTGAATGAATACAAAAGAAAACATTTGTCAGATTTCTAGATTTTCCTATTGTTGGGCTCTACTCTAAAATGCTAGGCATCCACAAATAAAACAAATAAAGGGGTAAAAGCTAGAGCTAATGCCAAGTCATTCCAAAATTGAGTGAATATGGGGTTTTAAAGCGATCAGTCCTCCATTTTTATGTCAGTTAGTAGAAGGGAAGCAGCAATGAGTTTGCAAAAACTACAAAGCAATTATACAAATGGCAGCCTTGAACTAACTTAGCATTCTAGGGTATATTTTTCTTTTTAGAAGCAAACAAGAAACAGCTTTTTAAACTCAAACTTTTTAAAGGCCCACATGAAAAAAAACCCCACTATTTGTGGTACATTGGAATGGGTTGGGTTTGTTTTTTGGGGGTTTTTTTTGGAAGAGGGAGGGAAGAAAATATGTCTTTGCTTTTAAAATCTGGCACAGTATCTTGCATCAAGGAGGTATCTAGCATGATTATTGCATTAAAAACATAAGAATTTTAAACTTTCATGAACTAAAGATAATCTCATCTCAGCCCAGGAGTGAGACACAAGGTATAAGAGCCTTGGGAACTGGAATTTTACCATTTTGGACAGAGAAAAAGGAAGAACTCACTGGCTGCTGAGGTGCTCCTGGAAGAAGCTTAGCTGTCTGTAAGATGGAATATTGCCCATGAGTGCCACAGGAAAGAGATGCATCAGAAGCAGACTTTTTCACCATTAAACCAGCTGGAAGAAAAAAAAAAAGGCACAACCTCAAACCTCAGTCAGTGTCCCAGTGGCTGATGAAAGGTCCAATGAGCCCTTAAGAGAATTTCCTAACAAGAGTGATGTCTAGAAAACTAGAAGCAAGATATTTTTGCGTAATATTACTTATTTGGCACTTAAAAAGCATTCATAGACATAGAATGTATCACAGTCACTTGACAGTGATTTCCCCTTTTTCATTCAGTCATAGATTACTATAATTCAGCTAGAATGGGTACTAACTACCTACTGGAAAGTTTAACTTCTCAGTGTATGGTTTGAATTTCTTTAAAACAAAAAAAGAAAAGTTATATTATCATTTGGTATTTGCTGAATTGATTTTGAATTTAAATTCAAAACTTTATCTTTTTTAAAGTCTTGTGTTCAGTTTCCTTTTGCAACTGAGATTGCTTTGGGATAAACAAAGGCCAGTGGGAATCCAATAATGAAGTCAGAGAATATGAAAGTCTATGTCTTATTTTTTTAAAAAGGACATAAACAAAAATGACACTGCCTCCCTCAAAAAAAAAAATCAGAAGAGGAGAAACATAAGACAGAAAAAGGCAAGGCAAAATTGTATTTTCAGAAAGTAAAAAGTAGTATTACGAGCAAAGGAGTCATTTTAGAAAGCCAAAGAAGACTACTAGAACCATATCAAGTGACATGTTTTTCTAGTCTTCACTAGAGGATTTTAGCAGCCACTTCTCTACTAGAATGATACTGTTGGAAGACAATGACAATGCTGAATTATAGGCTGTCTTGTCACAAGTGTGAGCGTACAGTACTACTTGTGTAAATGACATAGGACCACACATGATGAATTGGATGGCATGTTAAAGGTTATCTATCTAATCTAACAGATGAGGAAACTGAAGCTCAGAGACTGCCCATGGACACAAATAGTAGCAGGGCTGGGATTACCTGATCTATTTTACAATGTGACACTACTAAATAGGGTACTCTCCGAGTGATTTCCTTCTTTACCAGGACTACACAATTTGAACAAAGTGAAAAGGTGCGCAGCGAGCATATGAAATGAGGGAGACAGACAAAGTCTGACCTCGTGTGACGAGATGGGTGGGGAAAGATAATCAATTAGCCGGAACTTTAAACAGAAGGAAATTCCCTGCTGGTCGTGATTCTTGCTTAAAAGCGAAAATGGCTAGAATGAATAACAGTTCTGAAAAATCAATCCCTTCAGTTACTCCTGGAAATGCATTGTGCTATCCCAGAGGTAGCTAAAGTGGCATTGGCTTCAACAGCAGTACTCTTTAGTAGTTTCAGAATAGAGGAGGAGAAGGAAAATAAGCCAACTTATTGTGCAAAAACAGATAGTTCGAAAGATACCTGGATTCAGTGATTTTATTTTTCAGTGGTCACATGGAAGCAAGTATTCCCAGCAGGCATTGTGGCAAAGTAAAAGCAAGTGAAGTCTTACTTGGAGGTGGGGGTCTCTGTGGTGGGTGAGGTGGCCGAGGCCTGTTAGGAACAGACAGAGACCTGCTTGGAGAACGATGGCGGAAGTCCCCAACAGCTTCCAGCTCCTGCTTTAACTCTGCCAGGTCAGCATCATCTGGAGGACATGGCGGAACACGAAGAATGTCAAAAGGGTCAAAATGGCAGCTCCTTTTACAAGCGGGGTAATAGAGGTTGGAGAAAAGGGAGGGTGAGGTCATTTGGAGAAAAGGCTTAATCTGACATAGAGAAAGCCAGCTGTAGAAAGTCAGCATTCCTGTAGGATAAGTGATTGTACCTGTCCCTCCCCCCCCTTTTTTGGGGGGGAGGGGGCAGAGAAGGGAGAGAGGGAGGGAAGGAGGGAGGAAGGAAGGGAAGGTGGCATGGGGATGGGTATCAATGCCTGCTTGGAACATTCAGTGAACCAAGGATGAAGTTAGTTTGGCAAATATACCAGAGATTTAGAGTTTTGGAAATACAGTTGTTGCAGTTTGGAAGGAACAATAGTTCACCACAAAGAAGAGTGTTGCAAAAACTGCTGAAAACCAGGACTTACTCCCAAAATGGTCATTTTCAAGAAGCTAAAGAAATTCTCAGTCATTTGCCAGGCAGAAATGTTTAATGTTCCTGCTGTCTCTGTTGAGTCTAAGCCAGTAACTTAATAGTTTTCATCAGGGCTTGGTATTTGGAATTTAGACACTTGATTGAGCTAAGACAATATGGGAGAGATACCCCTTCTGCCTCATTGCATAGGGCATAAAATCCAAAATAAATTTAAGTTCCTTTCCTCCACACAGGGAAGGAACAAGAATTTATAGGGTACCTACTACGTGTCAAGCATTGTACCAATATCTCATTTCATCCTCACAACAACCCTGGGAAGTAGGGGTTATTATTATCCCCATTTTACAACTGAGGAAACAGAGGCAGGCAGAGGTTAAGTGACTTGCCCAAGATCACAGAGCTATGAAGTCTGAGGCTGGATTTGGACTCAGGTCTTCCTCACTCCAGGCCCAATGCTCTAACCACAGTGCAACCTAGCTGCCTCATATTGCTAGGCTCTTGAACATGACAGCTTAATTTTGAACTCTATGTACCTCAGCTAAAGCTGGGGAAAGAAGCTCAATTTCTTTATCTAGATGAGGGGTGTAATTAAATACACAAAAGTCGCTATTTTCCCATTAAACACTCAACGGCATCAAGGCCATATCATAGATAGTTTCACCAGATGGCAACCTACCTAACAGAATCAAGACCTCAACAGCCTCCTCCACCTGAATATGGTTCTTTATCTGACACAGAGACATTCCTAAATAAATAAATAAATAAATGAACAAACAAACTGATGTGTTCTTGGATGAATAATGTTACATTGAGGGAAAAAAAAGCCTCTTTTTTCAGGAATACCATGTCTTTAGTAATGTCTGTATCTCCAGTTAAGGGTGTAAAAGTCCTACTGAATGGAAAATGGACAGAATCCCCTACACATTTATGAAATCTGAAAGAGTCCACAAGGAACCCCTGCTGCTCCTCTGGGGAGGTGTGAACATCTCTTTACATTTACTGCAGAAACTTCCCTTAAGAAGTATATCACGGGACAGCCAGGTGGCGAAATGGATAGAGCACCGACCCTGCAGTCAGGAGAACCAGAGTTCAAATCCGGCCTCAGACCAAACACTTGACACTTACTAGCTGTGTGACCCTGGGCAAGTCACTTAACCCCATTGCTTAGACAAAAAATAAAAAATTAAAAAATAAAAGAAGTAATATCACCTTGACTTTGCCTCCATGGTCAATTTTCAGCACCTCCCACAAAGGGATTCTGGTACACAATGACCATTACAATAGCTGAACCTATATACTCATCCTTTAGGGCTCACCACTGTCTAAACTTTTATTACTGTGACAGCTAATGTTGTTTATGAAATAATTTCAAATAGTCTGAACACTAAAACCTGAACTTTATGAAATTATCTGATTCTTCTCTACCCCAAATGTAGATGTATACACCCAGATTATACATATACAGTATGTACGTATAAGGACAGCACAACAGCAT
Source organism: Vombatus ursinus (assembly GCF_900497805.2). Classification (NCBI taxonomy): domain Eukaryota; kingdom Metazoa; phylum Chordata; class Mammalia; order Diprotodontia; family Vombatidae; genus Vombatus; species Vombatus ursinus. The sequence goes on along the minus strand of NW_020954953.1, from coordinate 20,841,856 downwards.
TTATCTACTATGACTTTGACATTATGTATTAAGTGGGAAACTGTTTTGGAAGAGTTATTTTGGCATTTTACTCTCTGAAATTAGGAGATGCCTGCCTGAGATAGGGAAACTATAACCCAAGACCAGACTGTCCTGGGGGGCGGGACAGAAAGGTCCAAGCTACCTTTGTAGGGGCGAGATTTCTTTTTAGTCAATGCTGGAGACTTGCTGGGAGGTGCCCCTGCCGTGGAAGAGCCCGGGGCTTCCAAATAATCGTCTGCTGACGGTTCTGTGTCAGTGAGGAAGGAGGGATGTTGCTCATCGATCAAATAGTCCTCGTCTTCATCAAGAATGTCTCCTGCAAAGAGAAAACAAAACCATCCCTAAGATGAAAGAAGCTCATTTCCCTCTTTGCTATAGAGCTCATTTCAATGTTAAGGCAGGTTTTCTATGCGCACGCAGTTTGAGGAAACCTCCAGAACACACACCACATTTGAAACTGGTACAGTATTGACTGTTGTGACCATTGAATTGTCATATACCCTTCCTACAGCTCCAAACAAGTGAATCTCAACATGGCTTTTGGAATCCTCCAAGGTGGGTCTATGCATATAACCCAACTCCTACACGTGGACAGTGACTGTGTCTATCGCTAAGGAATTAAGAATGACCCCCAAGAGAGAACTTTTCAAAAAAACTCTTTACTTCTCGACTCTATTCTAACTTCAAATTCTAAAGTTGGGATTTTTTACTTTTCCTTTTCCACCACTGCCCACAGGGAGGCTCACAGGATAGCTGCTAACCTTCTGATTCGTAGTCCAAACTGGAGAAGTCAAAGTTTTCTTCTAACAGACAGGAGTTGACAGTGGGGGACATGGATATGATGCTATCCCGTTTCCGTACGATTTCTTCTTGAAGACCTTTTAGCCAATCTTTTGTTTTTGGTCTGATCTTCACTGCCCTGCCTTTAACCTGAAAAAGCGGGAGATTTTAAACATGCTCCTTTTAGTGAAAGCTGGAAGGGAATAAGCATTTATTAAGTGCCTACCCTGTGTCAGGCACTGTGCTAAGTGCTTCGCAAACATCTTGTTTTTATCCTCACAACAACCCTAAATGGAAGATGCTTAAATTAGCCCATTTTCTAGCTGAGAAAACTGGGGCAGATAGAGGTTAAGTGATTTTATCACAAATGTGTCATACTAAATCAGGATTCTTTTTTATTATTTATGGAGTATTTTATTTTTCCCCAATTACATGTAAAAACAATTTTTAACTTTTTTTAAAATATTGAGTTCCAAATTCCCTCTTTCCATTCCTCCTTGCTCCGTTCCCTGAGATAGTAAGCAATCTGATATAGGTTATACATGTGCAATCATGTAAAACATTTCTATATTGGTTATTTGGTGGAAGAAAACTTGAGCCAAAAGAAAGTGAAAAATAGTATGAATCAGTCTGTATTCAGACTCCATCAGTTCTTTCTTTGGAAGCAGATAACATTTTTCATCATGAGTCCTTTGCGATTGTGAACAGCTAAGTCATTCACAATTGATCATTGTACAATTTTGCCATTACTATGTACAATGTTCTCCTTGTTCTGCTCACTTCACTCTGCATCAGTTCATGAAAGTCTTTCTAGGTTTTGAAATCATCCTGTAGAGCAAGGATTCTTTTTTTTTTTTAAATAGTTTATTTTGAATTAACAATCACTTCCATAAGCTTTTAAGTTTTAAATTTTTATTCCTCTCCCTTCTCACCTCCTTCGCCAAGACGGTGCGCAATCTGATATAGGCTATACATATACATTCCTATTAAACATATTTTCACATTAGTGATGTTGTAAGTAAGAATTAGAACCAATAGAAAGAACCACAAGAAAGAGGAAATAAAACAAAACAGAAGAAAAAAATAGCAAATAGTATGTTTCGATCCGCATTGAAACTCCATAGTTCTTTCTTCTTGGTGGATAGCATTTTCTATCACAAGGCCTTTGGAGATGTCTTAGATCCTTGTATTGCTGAGATGGGTTAAGTCTATCAACATTAGTCATCACACAATGTGGCTGTTACTGTGTACAGCGTCAGAGCAAGGATTCTTAACCTTTCTTGTGTCATGGACTCCTTTGGTCATCTGGTGAAAGCTATACACTCTTTTTCAGAACAATTTTTTAACTGCATAAAGCGCATACATAATGTTGAAGAACTGTCATTGAAATAAAAACCAAGGGGCAGCTAGGTGGCACAGTGGATAGAGCACCAACCCTGAAGTCAGGAGTACCTGAGTTCAAATCCGGCCTCAGACCAAACACTTGACACTTACTAGCTGTGTGACCCTGGGCAAGTCACTTAACCCCAACTGCCTAAAAAAATAAAAAAATAAATAAAAATAAAACCCAAGTTTACAGATCCCAGGGTTAGAAACCCTGATTTACACTATTGTTTGGAGAAATGCAGATTAAAACAATTCTGGGGTACCACCTCACACCTATCAGATTGGCTAACAAGACAGAAAAGGAAAATAACAAATGTTGGAGGGGATGTGGGAAAATTGGAACAGTAATGCACTATTAATGGAGTTGCAAACTGATTCAACCATTCTGTAGACCACTTCGGAACTATGCCCAAAGGGTTATAAAACCATGCATACTCTTTGATCCGGCAATACCACTATCAAATCTGGATCCCAAAGAGATCCAAACAAAAAGGAAAAGGACCTACACATATAAAAAATATTTAAGGCAGCTCTTTTCTGGTGGCAAAGAATTGGAAATTGAGGAAATTCCCATCAATTGGGAAATGGTTAAACAAGTTATGGTATATGACTATAATGGAATACCATTGTGCTATAAGAAATGATGAGTAAGATGCTCTCAGAAAAACCTGGAATGACTCAACACCAACTGATACAAAGTGAAATGAGCAGAACAGGAGAACACTGTACACAGTAACAGCAACATTGTATGATAATCAACTATGAATGATGTAGCAATTCTCAGTAATATAATGATCCAAGATAACTCTGAAGGACTTATGATGAAACATGTTGGAAGAGTTATTTTGGCATATAGATGGAATCGGCATACAGATCTAAGCATACTTTTTTTTTTTTTGGTCTATGTTTTCATTCATATGACTAATATGGAAGTATGATTTACATGACTACTGCTCTGGGCCACCAGGTGGCACAGTTGATAAAGTGCCAGGCCTAGAGTCAGGAAGATTTATCTTCCCAAGTTCAAGTCTATCCTCAGACATTTACCAGCTGCATGACCCTAGGCAAGTCACTTCACCCTGCTTGCCTCAGTTTCCTCATCTGTCAAATGAGCTGGAGAAGGAAATGGCAAACCACTCTAGTATCTTTGCCAAGAAAACCCCAAATGGGGTCACGAAGGGTAGACACAATTGAGAACTACTGAACAATAAGATCCTGTTATCAGGAACTCTCTTCCCCCATGTTAGATTTGGTTAATTTATGAATCCTGCCTTGACTCAGTGTCGCCTCTTGTTTTCCCTCTTGGGTCAAGAATTAACCACTTCAAGCCTCAGTTTCCTCTCCTGTTAAGATGGCGACAATAAATGAGGAGACTAGACTAGATGCTCTCTCTCCCATCCCTGAATCTACGATGTAAAGTGCTTGGCAAACCTTGCGGTAAAATATGAATGTGTGTTATTGTTGCTGTTAGCTGTCACTCCTGATCCACTAGTTGTCAAGCACATGAAAGGGGAGTTCTTTACTTCAACCTTACATGACCTCACCAGTTCACAGAATAATACAGAACTCTTATCTCAAAGGTCAGCAATGTCTTTCTTATAGCCAAATGCCTGTTTCTCAATCCTAGCCATCTTTGTCTTCTTCAACACATGAGGCTACTGACCATGTCCCTCTTCTGGCTTCTTTTTTCATTTTAGAGATACCAAACTCCTGGATCCTCTCCAATATCTCTATGTAACCATTCCTCTGTCTCGACTGTCAGCCTCTCTTCCCCTCCAGACATGTGGACTTAGATGAGTCCACAAGATTTAGATCTCTATCCTGTTTTCTTCTTCCCACTATTCTCTCTCCTTTCATAATCTCATTTATTACCGTATCTTGGAGCAGCATGTCTGTGCAAGTGATGGCCAAATATTTATCTCCAGTCCTGGCCTTATCCCCAAGCTTCAGACTTGCGACTCAGACAGTATACTGCATAGCTTCCCTTGGATATCCCATTAATCAGTGGGTCAGCGTGTCTAAAAATGCAAATTATCTTTCCTCAAAAACCTTCGTCTCCAATGACTTTCCTATTTATGTCCATGGCACCACCAATTAGTTTCCCATGTTTGAAATTTGGTGTTATCTTTGATTTTTCTCTCACTTACCATAGTCGGTCTGTTGTTGAATTTTATCATCTTTACTTTGCCAATTTTTCTAGCACCTTTCTCTATCCCTTCCATCACAACCCCCCCCCCCCGCCTCCCCAACTCTATCCAGATCCTCATGACTGCCTACTTGGACTATTGAAATAGCCTTCTATTTAGTCTCACCTTCTTTAATCCCTCCTACATACAGCTGCCAAAATGATCTTTTTAAATCACAGGCCTGACCCTGCTCAAAAAACTTCAATGGTTTCCTGTTGCCTTTAAGATAAAAAAAAAATGCAAATTCCTCTGTTGGACATTTAAAGCCCTTCACAATCTGGCTTCAGACTATCTGTCAAGATTTATGACCTTTTACTCCACGTCACTGGGTCTAAGGTTCAGTCAAAATGGGCCTATGTGGTGTCCCTCACACATAATATTCCATCTTCCTTCTCCATGCCTCTTGGCACCCCTAGATTCCTTCAATTTTCAGCTCAGCTAACTCCTACATGAGGACTTTGAACCCATGTGAGATTCAAAAGAAGGTCAGCTAATAGTGCACCCTCCCTGAAATTACCCTGTATCACCTCATCTGAATAGATCCCCTGACAGAATGTGAAGTCCTTGTATAAAGATCATTTCATTTCTCTTTGTATCCCCTGCCTCTCATATGCGCCTGGCATGCGCTAAGTGTTTAATAAATGCTTATCAAGTTGACTGCTCAACAAATTTCAATTGTCTGAATAAAATTTAAGTTTCTACTCCGGGAGTGCAAAGCTGTCCAAAATGCAGGTACCATCCAATTTTCCCAATATTGTCTTACATTGCTCCTCTGTCAGTGAGCTCTAGGCTGGCCAAACTGGAACTTTACATCCCCTCCATATACCTGCATGGTATGCTCCACTTAAGGAACTGTGTGAATGAAGGCACATAAGTGGGGCATTCACATGGTTCCTTATGTCTGGATTGCTGTCCCCTATTCTTACCTAACAAATTCCTACCATTCCATATATACCACACTCATCAAAAGTAACCTCAGGGGACTCATATATGAAGAAATGTAGGTGAGGGTCACATAGGTGGCTCAGTGGAAAATATGTGTTTTAGTAATCTGACCTGGGGTTAGTCATTTAATCTCAGCTAATAAACCTTTGTTAAGTTTTAGATCTCAAATAGAAAAAGTCAGGGCCATTGTTCATAACGAGATGAGGGAACAGCTATCACTTACTCATAAGCCCAAAAGGTAGAAAGAAAAATGGGAGGAAACAGCCCACACAGAAACCCACATGGCTATAGAGCCTATCCAGGGAGACTTACCTTCATACCATCTACATCCAAGACATTAAGGGCTGACCGACTGTCTGCAAAAGTCACCAACATTTGCCCTTGATTGATCCTGGGAAGAAGAGAGACAAATAGCAGTAGCTTATAGGATGGAAAAAAAAAAAAAGACAGCAGAACTAGCTCCTGAACCAGCTTCCAGGTTAATCTCTGCCCTTATGAGTGGGGAACATTTTCTATCAACTTGTACTTTCAGTTCAAGAGTTTCTTTCCTTACTACAAGCCTTGATTTTTAAGGCAAGATGGTGTAGGGGATGGAGAAACAGCCTCAGAGTAGAGAAGACCTGGATGTGAAGTCTTGCCTCTGTCTTCACGACCTTGATCAAATCACTTAAACACTTACTGCTCCAGATAATTCTCTAGATTTTGTTAGGTTTACAGAGTAGGTACCAACCTGTACTGGTAAAGTAAATCTCTTCATCTAGAAATTGTCCTGCTACAATGAAATCACATATCTGGCCCAAGCCTGGATTTCAGAGGATCATTTCTCAGGGAAGAGATGATACATGGGAGAGAATGAGGCGGGAAGGGAAAGAGCAGTAGAGAGGGGAGGGAGAGAAGGAAACTAGGAATGAGGGGAGAAGGAAAGTGAGGGGGGAGAAAAAGGAGGGGAAAAGGGGGAGAACAAGGAGGAGAGGGAGGGAGGCAAAAAGCAATAGAGAGTGGAGGGAGAGAAGGAAGCTAGAAATGAGGGGAAAAGGAAAGGGGAGGAGAAAAAGAAGGGGAAAAGGGGGAAAACAAGGAAGAGAGGGCAGGAGGAAAGAGAAGGTAGAAGAGAAAGCAGACAGGAAGGGAGAATCTCCAGGGATTTTGAGATTTTTAGAACAAAAATGGGGTATGTGGGGCAGCAAGGAGGTGCAGTGGATAAAGGACCAGCCCTGGAGTCAGGAGGACTTGAGTTCAAATCTGGCCTCAGACACAGTACTTTCTAGCTGTGTGACTCTGGGCAAGTCACTTAACCCCAGCTGCCTCACTGAAAAAAAAAAAAGAAGCTAAAGAACAAAAGGTCTATATTCTTCTCTAGAGGCAGTATGTATGGCCACAACTCCTTCTTAAGACCACAAAAAGTTTCTAAACATCCTGTTCACCTTGTTGTAGAACCTATTAACCTTATTCCTTATAAATCTTTTTTTTAAGCCTCAAGAAGGGTCCTATGCTACTTTTGGGAGGAGAAATGGGAAAAAAGAAAATGGTCCTGTTTTCTCCCTTAATCATAGGCTGAATGGCAAAGGAGAAGGCAGAAAACAAGAGACAGATGGAGAGAGGTGGAAAAAATCAATAGGAGGTACTGGCATGTCAAGTCTTGCCTTTGCCAAGAAAAAAAGAGTGGTCCTCTACTGAGGCCTAGGATGTCGTGGGCCTTATGGCAACACACATAGATTTAGCCTCCATCAGTATTTACCTGACAAGAATTATGGTCCCATAATTCCCTAAGGTCTGCATAAGCTCAGCCCGCAAATCCTCAGGGAACTCATTTTGTTCTTCCAGGGTTGGTGACTGTAGGTTTACCACCACTGTAGCATCTAAGGGTCCTTGGAAAGATGACACTTCCTGGAAGACTCTCTCCCGGGCATCTACGTCCACTTCCTGGACCTCTACTTCTACAACTGCCAACACAGGCCTGTTAAACACACAGACAAGATAACACAAAGGTAACTTCAAGGCAAGATGCTCGCTGAACAGAATCCTGCTATCATTTGCATCCTCCCACTGCTTTCCTGGCTAATTTTTATCCCAACAATTAGTCCAGGAGATAGGGGCACCACTTGCCCTATCTATTTCATACATGAGTAAGGTTTTTTTTTGTTTTCATTTTTTGGTGGAAGAAGTCCGGGGAGAGGAATATTGCTGCTCTTTAATTATCTTAGTCAGCACTTAGAAAATAATCATCTCAGCTGGATCTTAATGACTGTTTAATTATCGAGGACTAAAACTTAAAGAGTTTTAAGTCAACCTAGTGTTTAGCAGCTTATGGATAAGGTGAGGGGATTACATTTGGATAGTGAAGGAAAGATATACCTACTCATTCGCAATTAGGAAATAAATTGGTGATGCTTAACTGAGGGATGGCAGGTAGGCCTGGAGTCAGGAAGACTCATGTTCCAGAGTTCAAGACTGGCCTCAGATACTTACTAGCTGTGTGACACTGGACAAGTCACTTAACCCTGTTTACCTCAGTTTCCTCATCTGTCAAATGAGCTGGAGAAGGAAACAGGAAACCACTCCAATATTTTTACCAAGAAAACCCTAAATGGTGTCACAAAGAATTGGACGTGACTGAAATGACTGAACAACAATAACATCTGAGGGACAGAGCAGATCAAGGGAAAATGATGGCAGAAGTTCTGCCATGAGCTCAGAGATCGTCTATCTTTTTCAGCCTATGTGACCTTGGACAAGTCATTCGTCCCTTTAGACTCGAGTTTCCTCATCTGTGAAATGATGGATGGGTGTGTGTGTGTGTTTTGGATTCTATGGCCTCTGAGTTCCCTTCCAGCCCTAAACCGATAATCCCATGACCTTGTCCAGCAGTCTTGTTTTACATATAGGAGAAGCTAAGAGCTGGAGAGGTTAAATAACTTGTCCACGTTGGTAGAGTTTTACAGGGGTAGGCCTGGGTTTTGAACCTGGCTCTCTGACTCTAAATTCATGACTCCTTTTCATCACTTAGCACAGTGCCTGGCACATAGTAGGTCCTTCATAAATACTTGCTGACTTGTTAACTCTACTTAAACTCAGGATTCCTCTTACCCACACCCACTCCCCTCAAAACCCACCCAATTCTCACTAGAAAGCACCTTCTGGACTTAAACATCAAAGAACTATCATTTAGTGTTGATTGGACTGAATGTCTAAGGTCAACTAATTACTATTATATCACTATTTTAATTAATTCAGGACAATATTGGATACTCACTCTCCCCACACGGTTGGCAACCTCTCCACCCTCCAAACTTTTTCCCCTATAGGACTTCTCATCTTGTAGGATCCTTAGGCATCTCTCAAAAAGCCTCCATAGAGGATCTTCCCAAGATGTTATAGCCATCCTCCATTTTCAGAAAAGCATTTCCAGGAATATGAATATACTGCACGTGTGGTATATTTCTCATGTTGCATTCCGATTCAATAAACTCAAGGAACTTTTGCACTTAAATTTTATAATGATGAAAAATTCAGAAAAGGCTATTTAAAATAATATTTATGATATCATATTCAGGAAACAGCATAATCGTCCTTTGTTTTTACTTGTAGCTTTGAAATTAATAAGTTCAATGAAAGCTTGTAAATAATTTGGATGCCACTAATTCAGAACGTGTTTAATGTTTGGTTTCAATAAGATTTTAAAGGGTAAGGATGAGCTTACAGCAAAAATCATAGTGTTCCCAAACATAGGGCCATAGATCAGAGTTGGAAGCTAACTCAAAGGCCATCTAGCCCAACACTGCTGTTTTATAGATGAGGAAATGGAAGCCCAGGGAGTATAAGGGACTTTCCCATGTTCATCCAGTAACTAAGCATCGGAGGCAGGATTTAAACTCATGTCTTCTAACTCTACATCTGACTTTTTTCCACTATGTTATTCTAGAACTACTTTTAGTAATTTAGTATCTTAGTAATTTTATCTTTTTATCAGAGCAGGTACAAACACCCCTTTGGCATTAGTTTTAATTATGTGAAAGCAAGAAAACAAAATTTTAAAAAATGGGGGGAGGGAATAAGTTCAAAAAAGGTAGGTGTAAATAGGATATGCTACATTTCCAATAATGACCTCTATTCAGGAAATTGTCTATGGGATATTGTCTAGAAAATGCATGGTTATATAGTGAGCACAAGGGATATAGATAACAGAACCTGAGTGTTGCTCTGATGCCTTCAAAATATAATTGAGGCATGCAACTAAAAAACCTAGAAAAGGAACAAATTTAAAATTCTCAATTAAACACCAAATTGGAAATCCTGAAAACCAAAGGAGAGATTAATAAAATTGAAAGTATGAAAACAATAAATAAAACTAGGAACTGGTTTCATGGGGAAAAAACCAACAAAATAGGTAAACCATTGGTTAATTTCATTTTTAAAAAAAGAAGGAAAATCAATAGTATAAAAAATGAAAAGGGAAAATTCACCAATGCAGGAGAAATTAAAGCAATTAGGAGCTATTTTGCCTAATTATATGCCAATAAATCTGACAATCTAAGCAAAACGGATGAATATTTACAAAAATATAAATTGCCCAGATTAACAGAAGAGAAAACAGAATACAAAATATAATTGAGCGTATGCTATATGGCAGACCTATTTAGGACACAGACAGAACCTCAAAATGGGAAAAGTCTGGACAGAATGTGAACTATGCTCATATGGAGGGAATCCGCACATTGATCTGATCACAGATCCATTAAAGCAGTACATATTCAATAATTAAATATGTCCTTTTCCCATATTAGTCTGAATTGCTGAGGCCTTAAAATATCTTCCAACTGAAAAAAAAAATCATCTGTTCTAGGAAACATGATGAGTTCCTTATCATAAATTTTAGGCTCCAGCTTCTTTGCTCCTTCAGACAATTAGCGTTACCTCTAAATCGTACCATCATTGACAGACAAAGGAATCAAAGGAAAATATAAAGAAGGTCGACTGAGCAGGCAACTGGAGATGCGGAAGAGATCCATTGCATGCAAAGGAAATTACTACTGACAAAAGCTGCCCTAAAAGTATATATATCAAAAGGCTTACGTTCTATTTCAAGGCAGTTGAAATAACATGTGGCTAACAAGGATGGCCTCAGAATAATTTAACCCCATTGACAGCCAACTCTTTTTTTTTTTTTAAATCACCAACTCCTTTCCCTTTTGACTCCAGTCCTTGTAAAGCAGGGGTTCTTAATTGAGAACTTGAACTTGAGTGGGTGAAAAATTATTAACATCTTTACATTTTCATTGACCTCTAAATGATATTTATAATTTCCTTCAATTATGAAGGTAGACAACAAATCATCATTTTGAGATGAAGTCAACAGCCTTCACTCGGACTGCCAGAGGTGCCTAGGACACAAAAATGGTTAAGAACTCTTGGCACAGAGGGTGATGCTGTTCCAGTATAATACTGTTTCTGTTACATTTCTAAGAATTTCTACTCTTCCCTTCTCATTTGCCTTCACCAGCTATCGCCATTGTACCAAAGACAAAAGACAAAAGAGTGTACAAAAGACACACTTTTCTGTGTGTCTCATCAGTATCCTCACACGTCCAGCACAGAACAATGTTCCATTCTCTACGCATAAGGCCTCCAGCTCTGGGACAGCTGGCCAAGATGTAGGAGACCAGAAATGGCATTTTCAAATCATATAAAAAATCCTGAAGGTAAAATGTTTTGAGGCATCTGAGCCCCAGGAAGGACATTACCTGTGATCAGAAGCCTGAAGTTCTGCTCGACCATAGTACATAAGAGCGCCAGGAGACCAGGTGTGCTTGATTTTGGTGTCAATGTTTAAATCGTTGTCTAGAAGGTTGAGCTCTCCCGCTAAAAGGAGATTCCATTTGTGGGATGCACAATTTAAAAAAAATACACACATTAAAATGTAACATTTAAAAATAAAAGTCCAAAATGAAAAAGAAAAGCAAATTTTATTTATGAATCCTTTTACTATTTCCAAAGTACTAGATGAGTTTCTCATTTAATCTCCACGTAGGAAGTGAAACTATTATCATTCTCATTTTATGTGGCAGAAAACAAGCTTAGAATGCGTGCATGACTATGGCAGAAGATGGACTTGTACGCCACTCTTCTGACTCCTCATATGCCTTTACACTCTGTCACAACTATTTTCCTTATTTTAGGAGGGCACTTCCGAAAACATTAGTTCTCTTAGTATTCTCCACTTCCCTTGTAAAGCTATATGTAACCCTACCCCCTCAAGTTATAGTTCTCTTTCTTCTTTTCACTGCTACCATCTTCTCTTCCTTATCTAACACCTGAGGTGTGGCTCAGAACCTTGACACTCTTTCTTCAAAGGCTCCAATGATTAAATTTCTAAATCACTAGAATACAAGCTCCCAAGTGTCATGCTCAACATGTCCAAAATGGAATTAATCTGCCCCATAAAACCCACCCCTCCTCTTAACTTTCCAGTTTTAGTGATGACATCTCCATCCTCTCAGACACAAAGGCGAGAAGGCTTAGAATCATTTGATCATTCCTTCTCCCACATCCCCTAAATCTGATTAGTTATCAAAACCTTTTTATTCTACTTCTTGATACCCACCTTATCATCACCTCCTCTTGCCTGGACTACTATGACAGCCTACAAAATGGTCTCCCTTCTTCCTGTCCCCTGCCTCCTAAATCTATCCTAAACACAGCTGCCAAAATAACTAATACATTGGTTTAACATGACTTCCCTGGTTAAAAATCTTCAGTGACTCTTGATTGTCTATGGGACAAAATACAAACTCTTAAAACACTGACTGCTGACATTTAAGACCTCTCATAGTCTGACTCCCAGCTACTTTTACTGACATTACTTCACTTCTTTCTTTCATGCACTCACTCACCCTGGACTACGGTCATCCCCTCATCTGTTCCTGTCTATGTTTGCATTTGTGCAGGCTGCCCTCATACCAGGTAAGCATTCTCTCCACACCTCTGCCTATGGAAATCTTTCCCTTCCTTTAAGGCCCCCCTAAGAAGTCGCCTTCTCCAGGACACCTTGTCTGATACCCTCAGCAGAAAGCAATCTCTCCCTACCTTCTAATGTCATTTACTGCATTTTGGCTAGACTCTTGCCCTTTGCAAAAATAACACTCTTCCTTGTGTGATAATTATTTCTGTAACCATCCTCTTCCTTATTAAAGTGAGCCTCGTACAAGGTAGGGGCTGTCACTTTTCATATTTTGACCCGTAGTGCCTGGCACAGCATCTTGTTTAATACATATTTGTTTAATTGCACATGGTAAAAACTAAGCTAACACCACCTCAAACCATTCACCCTGGAATACAAGTTTAAATTTGGGAGATGCTGGCTCACACGGCTTTTATGGATTCATATCCTAACAAAGGGCACCATGAATTTCAGTAATGCTTGCATTTCTCTGTAGTATAAATGGAATAAAATCCTTTCTAGGTCCATCAAGATTAGCATTCAAGTTTGATGGCACTCTTCACTGTATCAGGAGATGGAAGCATTTTGCTTAGGGAATAAACTTGGGAATAAAATTGCCCTGTGGGTCTGAGAATACTTATTCTGACAAGCCCCACTTCAAAGAGCTTGGCATGGTGACATATAACACGCAACTGCTGAGTAAATATTAACTGAAAGAAAATGGATTTTTTTTAATCTGCTTGAGTGTACACATTTCCTAGCCTTGAATTCTAGCATATTTCCCATGAGAGAAGCTTAGTTTGAGCATCCTATTTGTTGAAAAGCATGTCCAGTTCTCAGAATTTTTAGTCATCCTGACTGCCCAGCAGGGCAAACAAGAAATATTTGTTGGATGCTAAAATGGTAAACTCTATCTACCCAGATAAGTCTTGACTTATGCTCATTTTTTCACTTCTAAATTAGCAGAATTGGGCCTAATAGAGTAAGATGCTAGTAGAAGGCAAGTGATTTGAATAAGCTAGATAAAGGACACATATGTATATGCATGTGAAGGATAAAATTACAGTGCCAGGGAGGGAGAAAGATGACAAGTCACATCTTTTGAAATTAGCATCCTCTTCTCTTGGCCAGAACTAAAAGATGATGGTAGAACAGGGAGAGGTAGAGGGTGGCAGCAAATCTTATGCTTTTAACATAGCCCAAGTGGAGATGGTCTGAAGAACATGATCTCTCCAAACTTACTGCCCATCTTAGAGTCTTTGGGTATTCTAGGCATGCTTATGTATCTTTCATAACAAGAATCTGGTATGATTTTAAGATAACAACCTGTAAGGAATCAGGAACCTTAATAAGAGCACTGAGCTCAGTACATATGAGAAGTTTTTTTTGTTGGGTTTTGTGGGTTTTTTTTCTAAACTGTACTCATTCTAATTTGCCCAACATTGCTAAGTCTTTCATTTTCACTAACCTGTTTTGTCAAGAGGATGTTTCTTCCTCCACCATAGTACCCTGTCAGTCCAGGCTGGGGTTCGACACTTATCACTCGTATCATAAGCTTCTGAGCCAACATCATATTTGTATGTGGGTCCAAAATTAATGGTACCTTCATGGAAATCCTTAAAAATCTACCAAGAAAAACAATCCAATTATCATCTCAATTCTTCCAGATTTTCTGTGTCAAATGCAAAAATATGCATTACCAAAATACTATATGTGAATACATCTTAACACAATCTTTTTTTTTTTTGCTTTTATTTTTTTATTTTTATTTTTTTTTGTAAAGCAGTTGGGGTTAAGTGACTTGCCCACGGTCACACAGCTAGTACGTGTCAAGTGTTTGGTCTGAGGCCGGATTTGAACTCAGGTCCTCATGACTTCTGTGCCGGTGCTCTATCCACTGCGCCACCTAGCTGCCCCATCTTAACACAATCTTAATCCTATATTTATAAGTGCCTAAAACAATTTTGAAACTGGGAATGAGGGCTTTAGAAAAAATACAAAAGCAAAGCGTGTTGGCCACTGGGTTGACCATCTTAATAAACAGAAATCCATAATTAAAGCGAGTAGGCAATATGACACAGTAGGAGTGCTGCTTTTGAAATCAGGACATGTGGGTTTGAATCCCAGCCCTGCCACTTTCTACCAAGGTAACCTTGGGCAAGTCACTGAACGTTTCTGTACCTCAGTTTCCTCATCTGCAAAATGAAGATATCAGACAGATCTCTAAGATCCTTTCCAGCTCTAAATTCATGGTCCTATGATCCTATTCTCTACTTCTTTGCCTCTCTTCAACACAAAATTTCTAGTAACAACATCAATGCTTGGGATGTGGCGAGAGATGCCTAGGGGACATTCTGACTTTCAGAGTTTACCTGACACGGAAATGGGAAAGTAAAAAGTATCATAGGGTAGTACCTTTGGGGTGAATTTCTTTACACATACAGCTTTTCCATATTAGTGCTGCTGGTCGACACAAAGACAACATAGGAGAAAATCTCAGAGAAACCCCTATCTCATTAGAGTCAAGAAAGTCAGTCTTCCTTTTGAAAAATATTTATTGGGGGCCATTATCAGGTGCTTCCTGCTTTAGCCTATTCTTCCAGAACAACAACAATAATAAAGGCTAACACACAGCATTTTAAGATTTGCAAAACATTTTACATATACTATCTCTTTTGATCCTCCCTGCTTTACAGATAAGGAAACAGAGACTGAAGGTCATATAGAAGGCAAATATCTGAGGCCAGATTCAAACTCCAAGTCTGGCACTCTATCCACAATGCAATTTAGCTGCTTCAATGAAGACTAATATATATATTGAAAGGTTGAAAAGAAGAAGGGTACTGCATGAAACAGAATTAACAGCCCCTACATAATTCAGAATAGTTATAGAATTTCTCTTACTGATATTCATGATTTAAGGATCCCTTGAAGGGAAATGTATACAATTGTGTAAGTCAGGAAACAGGAAGAGATTCAAATTATCATAGGATTATAGATTGAGAGATAGAAAGGAACCTTAAGGTCTCCTACTGTAACCCCTTCATTTTGCAGATGCAAAAAGTAAAGTCCAGAGACATTAACTGACTTAGTAGTAAAATGGTAGAGCCATGATTCAAATTTTGGTCTTCTGACTCCCAATGTAGCATTCTTTCCATCATGCCACATTGATTCCTCTGAGTCAAATCTCCAGGCAAATGTATTTTGAAAACTGTTAGAACTATAATTCAGCATTTTAAGTCCTAGGAGTGGAAACAGACCATCCCATCAATAAAATATCCCCTGTGTTTAATGCATTATGAATGTACATAAAGTCTTATTTATGAATGTATTCAGCCTCTACACATACATACAGATGACAACCTTAATCAAGGCTCCCCAAAGCACACTGTCTATTTTATGACCCTTGTGCAGATGCATTCTTAGCCCAACAGTCTCCGCCCAAGTATGGAAAATCATTTAAGGTCATTCTGATAGTTACAACTGATTTTAATAAAGTAGAACAAAATCCCATGCTGTGACTGTTATTGAGACTTGTAAGCATTATGAACTTTATTTTATTGGCAGCCAAAGCTAGTTTCCACTTGGGCAAAAATTTCCCTGCTTAGCTGGAGTCAGGGTTAACTTTATATTAGTGTAATTGTCAACCCTTTTTCAAAGTTCTCCAAAATGTATCCTATCATATGAAACTATTCTTTTTGATCTGGAAATGAACACATTTTTTTGCCTATGAGTCATATTACACTTAGGCAAGAAGAGGCAGGGTAGGGGAAGAACATGTATTTGTGTGAGTATATGTGTGTATACATAAACACACATATTATATATACTCTTTTTTGTAGTTCCATCATTTTTAGTTGTGTCGGACTCTTCCTGACCCTATTTGGGGTTTTCTTGGCAAAGATACTGAAGGGTTTTACCATTTCCTTCTCCAGCTCATTTTTTACAGATAAGAAACCGAGGCAAGCAGGGTTAAGTGACTTGTCCAAGGTCACACAACTAGTCAATGTCTAAGCTGGATTTGAACTCAGGAAGATGAGTCTTCCTGACTCCAGGCCTGGAGCTCTAACCATTGTGCAACCCAGCTCCCCATATATACTCTCTACATGATTAGAAATACTTAGGATCATAGGATTTAGGGCTAGAAGAGTCATCATCTAGTCTAACCTCCATTTCAAAAACGAGGAAGCTGAAATTCAAATAGTCCAACATCACATTCCTTCATTTCTCCCCAGGCTATATTCTTCACTGTCCTGGTCTTTCTCTATAATGCCTCAGAATCCTCTTCACTCTGGAGGCTCACTCTACACCTGAACCTGCACTCCAAAAGCAACCTCCTCGCTTGAAGTCTATCCCTCAGATTCCACGGTCCCTCTTAAGGACTTATTCTACAAAGTTCAGGAACACGTACCTTCGTCTCTTTCTACCCTCACCCCCCTTTCAATTCTCTTTTATAAGTAGTCTTCCACCATTAGAATGTAAGCTCCTTGAGGGCAGGAACTATCCTATTTGTATTACCAGAGCTTAAATCCTTGTTGGCTTGATATCACAGAGATAATAAGAGACAAATGCAGGATCTGAGCTTAGTTTTTCAGATTCTAAAGACAGCATTATGCAATTTCCTATCTGATTACTCATTGCAATGAGCCAGTCCAAGCCAGGTTTCAAGAATGAGTGTTCCAAAATAAAGCAGCTACCCCAAAAGTGACTTACTTTTCCACTGGATTTCTGTAGTTGTAGTTGATCAAATTCTAGAAGTTTCTTCCAGTCTTGTCGCTTAACAAAATAGAAGACTTCTTCATAAGTAAGATCAATTCGGTAATTGAAATCCCCACACCAGAATACATAGTCATGAGAAAAGACACTTCTTCCCTGGTTGTGTGAAAACAAACAAGAAAAACAAACTATTAAGAAAAGCTTATTTTAATAGAGGTTGATACTGAAAGGAAGACAGATGCAGGATCATATTATAAAATTGCTCAACCGAAATGGCACATAGAATCAGTCTCTTTAAAAACAAACAAAAATAAAAACGTTACTACTTCAAAACCTAAACTTCCTTCTTAGACATTTTCAACTAAATGCTCTATTTTGTACTAGTTATTATCAAGTGGTTTGGAAATGGATTTCAATTGCAAATGGAAAGTATATCTACAGCAATTTTTAAAAGAAAGACAAATGATTAATAAGCACTTTTTAAGAAGTTCAACCTTGGCAAAATTAAAAAAGATACAAATTAAACTTTGAGGTATTATTTCATAGCCATCAAATTAGCAAAAATATAAAGAAACAATGAAATTACATGCTGGCAGAGTTGTGGAGAAACGGGTACACTCATTCATTGATGGGAGAATTGCAAACTTGCTGAGTTTTTTAGGAGAGTGATCAATATGCAGTATCAGCTGAAAGATTTACAAAGCAGCCCCTATTTGTAACTGCAAAAACTGGAAGTAACTTAAGGGATCAACAATAGGGGAATGGCTAAATAAATTGCAAAGGAAGGGCAGCTAGATAGTATAATGGATAGAGCACTAGGCCTGGAGTCAGGAGGATGTAAGTTCAAATCCAGCCTCAGACGCCTTCTAGCTGTGTGACCCTGGGCACACAGTTTCCTCATGTATAAAATAAGCTGGAGAAGGAAATTGCAAACCATTCCAATATCTTTGCCAAGAAAACCCCAAATGGGGTCACAAAGAATTAGACAGGACTCAAATGACTGAACAACATTGACAATGCTTCTTTAGAGGAGGCAGCCTGTCTTTGTGGATGGAGCACTGAATATGGAATGAGGGCAATCTGAGTTTGAATTCTGTTGTTGTCCTGTGTTGTCCTCTACTTTAATAATATGCTTTACATTCTAACATGGCAGGTTAACCCAAGCACTTAACATTACTTGAGGTTTAAGGAAATTGTTACAAACTTCCTCGTGATGCCACTTGGTTCCTAAGCATTGGTGTCATCATTACCCGTATGGCATATTCCTCTACGGACACAGTTCCCCCCAGCAGACAGGCAGACAATCTAATGGAGCTTAGACAGCAATGGGCCAAGACCAGTCTTTATCTAAACTTTCTCTCTCTTGCGCCATTTTGCACAGTGCTCTGCACAAACTATGCCACAGATGCTTGTTGGATCAAATCCCTTGACCCTCTAGAATGGTGGCTTCTAAACTGTAGTCTGTAGAGTTATTTTAAGGGGTTCCTAAGTCCATCCGGGCACCAAGTAAGGTCATGTGGCTCTTTACTTTTGCCACTATAAATTTTCTCAATCCAAACAGTGTATTAGCTGAACGAACAGCATTGTTATCCCATCCCTACCACCAAGCCCCATCCCGTCCTCACCCCCAAATAAAAATAAGCTAATAGTTATTCTCGAGTGTACACCCACATCACCTAAAAACAGTGATTTAAGGCTCTGTAGGTCTATTCTCTGTGATCCTCTGCATCCTCTCTCCAGGGGAATCCCAACCTTAGTTTTTTAAAAAATATAGTCAAGTTAGGCAGTACAAATATAAACTATATGAGATGTATGTGTGTGTGTGTGCGTGTGTGTATAAACTATATAATTACTTGTAACTATACATAGTTATATAACAAAAATAAGCTTTGTATGTATATAAAACTGTATTTGTTATATAACTATATGTAGCTAGATACATAGTTACACATACTATATCTACCTATATAGATACACACATTTATTCCATTAAGAGGGGATACTATGCCATAGCTCCTTTGGGGGAAGGCTAGGTTGTTCAGTGGATAGAGTGCAGAACTTGAAAGTAAGGAAGACTTGAGTTTAAATTCTACCTCAATCATTTAGTAGCTATGTGACTCTGAGAAAGTCACTTAACCTCTTCAGCCTCAGTTTCCTCATCTATAAAATGAGGATAATAACAGCACCTACTTCACAGGGTTGTTGTGAGGAGCAAATGAGACAAAATAAATAAAGAAATTCACAAACATTTCAAGTACTACATAAATGCTAGTTTTATATATATATATACACATATATATACATATATATATATATTTACACGTGCCATTAACAATTGCTATCCATCTATATACACACATACACACTATATTATATATATAGTATACGTATATATACAACTATAAATAACTATACTATATGTATATATTAAATGTAACTACACAACTATAAGTAAACCAAATGCTTTTTTTTAAAAGAATTTTTAAAAATCTGACACCTTAGGATTTAAGATGGGCCATTAAAGATGTTGGTTTGTTGTTTTGTTTTGTTTTTTTAAAAAAAAAAAGCCCAGCAAGAAATAAAATCATGCATTTATAAAAAAAAAAACAACACTATGATGAAAGCACAAAGCACATGCCAAACTATATCATAAATTAACTTGTATTTTTCCTTTTCTAATGCAGTCAATACAACAAAAGTCATGGCATAAAATAATGAAGAGAAATTTTGGCACTGATATTTTAGATGCAACATACATCCCTGTTAGAGTACAGATGGGGTCAATAAAGTCACTGTCCGGGGCTCACCATGAACATGATTCAATTTCATCCATGTTATTTGGTCGCAAGAACCATCGGAAAAATATGTGGATGGATAAGTGCAAAACCCAACCCTACTGGGAACCATCCAGGATTCTTATAAGGGAAAGAAAAAGTACAATCCCAACTCAAATAGCAAAATATCCTTGCTTCCTTAGGAAACCACCATGGACCTCCATACCATCACTAGAGGGCAACATTGTGCGTGTTATGTGCAGCTTCCCACAGTTGTCTCCTCATTAGGGACTTCTCTATGGGGTGAGAGGATTCTTAAACATGAATTCAATCAACTTTTATAGTGGGTGTTCCTATCTGAGCTCCACAGGAATAGCAGCCATACTAATAGATGCTGAGATGCATCATAACACACATAAAAATTTTGAAGCTTGGGGAAAATTGTACTTTATTAAAATTAGACTCAAGCGTTCTTTGCTAAGTTGCCCAAAATATCAGCACAAACCACTGATATATTTTGGCAATATTTCTTCCCATCCCAGCATTTTATCTTTCGATAAGTAAAACAGAAATGATGCATGAAAAAATTTACAAAAAGACAGAGATATACAAAGGATGGACATGTACAAAGGACAAAGGTACAAAGACAGAAGGAGCTGAGCGGACAGAAATGATAGGAAAGTCACATAAAATGCATGCCACTCCCTCCCCTACCACCACCACTATTACCACACTCCACCAGACACTCCATGCTAGTTTCAAGGCTTTGTTCATCAAATTCCAATTTCTTAGACATGGAATTTCTCACCATGGGGAAACTGAGCTTCTGTGTAATCTCCTTATAGTCTTCATTCCTCTCTTTCACCTGTGACTGTCCAGCAGTCAAATGACTACAAATAAAACAGAAGCTAGTGCTGTGGAACTGAAATCGGATGCCAACAGCGCCTTTGTTCCCAGCTTTTCCTCCCATGCCGGTCTTCACCGTGTCAATTGCTACATCCCTGGGACCCAAGAAAAGCAAGGAAAAAGTTAGTTTGATTTCTCTATACCCAGGAAGGAAAACCCAAACCACCTTCTTGGCACAGGCAATTTATTATAAAGAGAGCATGCAAAAATTCCTTTGTACCACTTTCCCAATTACATCCTCAGTAACCAAGCAATACTTTACTATACCCTTGTGAAGACTTTCCATTTGCATTATCCTATTATAAAGAAATGACCTTTCTTTCACCAGATGACTGGTTTCCATGTGGAAATGATAAAGTAACCTTTGGGACAGTAGGATTTCAGATATCTTCATATGAGGCTTACTTTGAACCAAGCCCCATGTCACAAAAGGTATTTCATAAAAATGAGGAAGCTAAGAAGTCATTCATCCTTGCTTTGTACCTGCTTTTTATTGTCCGATCCCACTCTTTTCTGCCCCCAGAAAAATATGAATTCATACTGCTGGGAACACTCAATCTGAATAGCATTATTGTGACCCAGAGGTGGCCATGACTATAAAATACTGAGGAGTGTCTATCTAAAAATATGGTATATTTGGAGAATTAGGAAAATGATGGCTACTTGCAAAGGTCTCCAGAGGTGGTTTCAAACCAGCCTTTGTTGAGTGAGGATTCTTGTTTTCGGTAACCTGAGCATGAGAGAAAGTGGGCAAATCTATGCTATTTCAAGTATGTTAACTTTTAACATTTTAATGGAAAAAGCCATTGACTGAGAGAGCCCCTGGTATAGCAAAAACTCAACTGTCAGTCCCTCCACAGTTATTGCTCAGATGATAACTTGACAATGATATCTGGGGGAACAGGTGTGCTTACTCAACAAGCCTAAGGCCAAAGGGACTATTTATTCACTGAGGGCATTGGTATCTATGATCTTATGCCATGTTTCTAAAATGCACAGCCACTAATCATCTGTGCTTTGTGCTTTCTCACCAAGACCCTTTGCTTTCAGATAAGAACACTAAATCTGCCAACTTGGTCACATTAAAAATTATTGTCATCCTACAAGATATCCAGGTACAGGGAAACATTAAAAGTTTAGTCTCTTGAAATCCTTTACCACGGAAAAGGATTAGGAAGCGTGAGGAGCAGGCTGGGGATGTTCAGAAATAAGTGTGCTATTTAAATGCTGCTATGGTTTGTGTCGTTAGGGTCCTCTAGGGATGCTGACTGAGGCGTTCAACAAGGTACAAACATATTTAATTAGGGAAGAAAAATCCTTAGTTCCAACCCTTTGGGGCCATAAACCACATTAACCAAGAAGAGACTGGAGAAGATGAAAATGATGTGCCTGGGGCTAAGACTCAATCAAAAATTAGGTAGACGCCTTGAATGAAATCAAGGCTGAGTTCATCTAACGTAAAAGAACAATGAATGCTTCTGTTTAGAATAATTCAGCAAGGATTCTTTAAGTGTGCTTACTATATGTTGGCACTTGGGTTGCCAAAATAAAAAGATAATAATCCCTGTTCTGAAGGAGGTTATAGTTTATGGGGGTGGGGAGGTGGTATTGTCTGCTAGGAAGAGGAACTTCCTAAAATTTCTATTTTCAGAAATTTAGAAGATTTTTCACTTTTAGGAAATAATAATGGATGACAGGTGCAGAAGCTTTCCAGCTGCAAAACATACTTTGAACTCTATTAAAGAAAGATGAAAGAACTGACATCTCCTGCTTGGATACTCAACTCTCTTGGTCACAGAATCTAAGTAAAAAAAAAAAAATCAACAAAAGATCCCTTTCGTTTTCTAAAATTAATGCTATGATTTTAAGTATCAATGGAAATTTATTAAAATTCATTCTAAATCCAAGGTCAGCTGCCTGAGCAAGAGAAGTCTCGTTCTCCCATCTAGCACCATGCAACCTAATCTTTTAGTTATCAGGTTTATATAAATCCATATCAAAAAACAGTCAGTCCTGGTGAAGGCTATAAGATAGGGAAAGCCATCATCAAATAGAGTACAAATATTTGCAGCCAACTCCTGTTTCCTAAATACAAAAAAGTTATTCTGTGGGTAAACCCACTTTCTTACCTGATAAATGGAACATGGTAAGGGCGTACAAAGATATAAAGGCAGACGCCTACGAGCTGGGCAGAAGTCAACAGAATGTACCTATGAGACCTTGAGATAGCCTTCTGAAGCTGCTCTCCCCACATTTTTCTATTGGTAGTGCTAGAAGAAAAGAAAATACAAAAAAAACCCAACAAAACAAAACAAAACAAAAAAACAAAAACAATCACGTCATAGTTAATTAGCTGTAAGAGAGCTCTTGCTCCTCCAGTTCCTAAAACACTATTTTCTCTTTCCCTACTGAACTCACGATGGTTTATATTAAACTATATAGGCAAAAGGCTTATCTCCCCAATTAGTCAAGTTTTTTGAAGGCAGGGGATGGTAATTAAAAAAAAAAAACCCAAAGCCCACCACAATACTTGGTAACCAGGCCCCTTCCTACCTTTCCAGCCTTACACTTTGCTCCTTGCCATGCATTCTATTATCCAGATATCCTGGCCAACTTGCTGCTCCTTGAGCCACAAGGCTCCACTCCCCATCTCCAGCTCACCTCAGCCACTTGCCTTCCCTGGCTTCCATCACATCGCCCCCTTCTGCAGGAAGCCTTTCTTGGTTCCCTCTCCAGTCACTGGCTTTCCTGCCAAGATTCCCTTCCAGCTACTTCTTGAATCTACTTTGGATGAACTTAGTAAATGCTTAATCAATTAATTCTTGTTGTCTGACTGTTGACTTTAGTTTTCATATCCCCCCCCCCCACTGAATATACCCCTCTTCTATCCAGAAAGCTGTCATATTTATTCATCTCAATATCTTCCTCCACCCCATACTAGCCTTACCACCATGTTGGGCATGCTAACTTGTAGAAAGCAGATGGGGATGGGGGTTTCAATAAATGTTTGCTGAATGAAAAAACTTAGTCAACTCTTCCTTTTCTCTTCTTTTCTCCCAATGGAAAAGTCAATCAGCCAATTTTGCCTTAAGGTAAACTTATATGGGCCAGTTTCCCACTTTGTCTGGATGTCTAGATGTTAAAGTGAATTCTACCTCAACATGTCATGTGTAATATGACCTATATGAACACATACAGCATTTCTCATCCTCAGCCCTTTAGGGACAATTACTTTGGTTTGGGGGAAGTTTAACCAGGTATATTCTATCAGTTCAGAGTCAGGATTACTTAAATATATGTTAAATAGGTTCCTAAAAAATTCTGATGAGCAATTTAAGAGGGAATGACTAAAACACTATACCTTATACACTAAAATTAATTAATTTAAATGTGAAGTTACTAATAAATTTTAGTTGGTCATACTAATGTTTAATGTTAATATTTTAATAATTTTTTTAAAGTATCCCACACACTGATCATGGTCTGTGTCTTCAGATACGTGATTCATTTGATATGACTCACATCACAATCCCACTCACCCCACCATAGCAATTTCTTACCTACCTAGCATTGACAATATTTCCTGCACTCAATTCCACCATCTCTTCAAATCCCACTGCAAATATGTCAGCTGGGCTGCTGTCATCTGGGGAGTGGAAGTTGTGGGAGAAAGACATGAAAAAAAAAATAAGTTCAGGGTCTGTGAACCCCAAATTACTTAGAATTGCAGAGTGTGAGAAGTGGAAAGAATAACAATAATAGCTAACATTTTTAAAGTGATTAATGTATTCCAACCACTGTGCCAAGTATCTTACAATTATTATTTCATTCGATCCTCACAACAACCCTGGGAGGTGGGTACTATTATTGCCCCCATTTTACAGATGAGGAAACTGAGACAAACACAGGTTAAGTGACTTGTCTAAGGTCACTCAATACATTGGCCATGTCTGACAGTACATACATCATTACACCCTTGTTAGTAAAACTCTGGTAAGTATCTTAGGCTGGATTTGAACTCAGGATTTCCTGACCACAGGTCTGGTATTCCACTTAGCTGACCCCTTTAGAGACCATCTCATTCAAACCCCTCTTTTTTTATGGATGAGTCAACAAGATCACACAACTACTATTTTATCCTGTTTTTTTCCTTAATTATTTCTAATATTCATCTTATCTCCCTAACTCGATTAGCTCTTGGTGTCAAAGGCTCTGGTTTTTCATGGCCTCAGGCTACTTGAGTGCTTAGCCCTACATAGGTACAAAATGTGTTTAATAGATATTTGATTAATTTGGAAGATTTTTTCTCCTTTTCCTCTCTACTAAAGCAACAGTCCAGGATAAACATGATCAGGGTGGACAGAGAAAGACAGGTGCTGCAACTAAAAAAATCAGTCAATTCTGCTACTTCTGAGAAGGTTGGGCAAAAAACCTCTATTGGAATTATTGTTTGTATGGCTCACAGCAATGAGGTAGTGGTTGACAGAGGTGGAATGATACATGTATTGTCAGATACAGTCAAAGTGTTGATTTTGTCTTTCTTTACTGTACTTCTCTATCAAGGGGCAGTTAGGTAACAAAGTGGATAGAGTGCTGGGCCTGAAGTCAAGAAGACTCATTTTCCAGAATTCAAATCTGGCCTCAGACACTTAGGTGGCTATGTGACCCTGAACAAGTCACTTAGCCCTGTTTGCCTCAGTTTCCTCATCTTTAAAATGAGCTAGAGAAGGAAATGGCAAACCATTCCAGTATCTGTGCCAAGAAAACCCCATATAGGGTTACAAAAAATTGGACACAATTGAACAACAATGCTTCTATATTGAGAGGCAGGATGATGTAATAGATACTGCTGGCCTCAGTGTCAGAAAAACCTGAGTTCATGTTTTGCCTCTGAACACGGCTGTGTGTGACCCTAGGCAAGTCACTTAACTTTTTCTACACCAGACAACTCTCTTAAGACAAGAAAGAGGTGGCAGACCAAGTGTAGTCCTTCACTAGGAAAGAATGTTCCCTACACTCATTGTGAATCTAAAGAGGCTTAAAAAACAGAAAAAAAAAATACCAAAAGCATTAATAAAAAAAATTTTTAAAGAAGAAAAAGAAAAAAGAAGAAAAAACACAAAAAGGAAGCCAATTACACTGAAATATAGCTATCAAGATAATAAGTTCACAAACCTCAGGTTTGTGGGAGAGAGGAAAAAGGAAGGTAGAAATAGAAGGGAGGAGGAAAGAAGGGGCAGATGGTGAGATTTGGGGGTCCTATGGATTTATTTATCCATCCTATCCTTGTTCTCCAGAGCCAAAAGCAATTAAGAGGCAATTACAAGCCCTTCAGCAATTCACTGAACTTTATCCAGCCTGCTCATGTCATTCCAACATCAGGCAGCTGGCTCCTGGTCTGTTGGCAGAAAACACACCTCCCTCTTCCACGTCACTCTTAAGTGTGTAGGGGAGATCTCTGCTAGAGTGATCTCAACTATCTCCTACTATACTTTTTTTTTTAAACTGCTTATTCATCCAACAGGTCAGTCACGGAGTTAACTGGCTTAAAGTTTCCACTTCTTTAGAGAGTGACTTGGCAGTAGTAACCAACATTTCTTTCATTTTCTTAAACCAAGGCTTCAGAAGGAAAACTGGAGAGATTTTACTTACTTCAAAATGATTTCAATTCCATAAAAGGCAACAATTTTAGTATAACCTTAGAGGAGAATAAAGAGTATTTCATTGTATTAGGGAGGGAGTTTGTCGGTGAAAATCTAACTGGTTTCGTCTACTTGATGTTCTAAAGTCTCATTGGTAGGGCTCTGTTTTCCAACACATTCAAAATTATTTACTGGTACATTATTTACTCCCATACAAACTCCCACTTACATATAGTACTCAAGTAACTTCAACTCCCTATATATTTCCAGCTCAAACTGTCCCCCTTTGCACGCAAAAAAAGAAAAAAAAAAAGAAACAGGTTTACACTGTGTATGTACAAAAGTTCAAGAATGGGGCTGGTGATGAAGCCCTGAAAGGCTGCCAAGGAAGCAGCTGTCTATAATGTAAATAACCACAGGGCAAGTATGTTCATGGGATCCACGAAAATATAGCAATGTAATATTGCTAACCTCTTCTAGAATTATAAAGGCAATTGAAAATGGACCCTCTCAGGAGGGAGGTGTAAGAGGGTGTTTGGGGAGGAAGGAGAAATGCATTCCTCCACTCCTAAATGGATTCTAGGTTATGGACTGGCATGTCAAGGCAATGAGTCATAGGTTCAGAGCTGCAAAATGCTGTTAGAGATCATTTAGTCCAGAGATTTTTAATCTGGGGTTTGTGAACTTTTTTATTTTGATAACTGTATTTCAATGAAATTGGTTTCCTTTATGTATTTTATTTTATGCATTTAAAAACATTATTTTGAGAAGAGTTCCTTCACCAGTCTTTGACAGATTGCCAAAGGCAGGTCCACAACACCAATAAGGCCAAAACCCTGGACTACATCCCTGGATGTAGTCTAACTTCCTCATTTTACAGATGAGGAAACTGAGGCCCAGAAACATCACATGATTTGTCCAAGATCAAGTAAATAGAAAGTAGTAAGACTGGGATCTGAGCTTGAATTCCCTGATTCCTAATTCAATCTTTCCACAAGTCGTTGGAACAACCAAAAAGACAAACTGTGTTATCAATTTAGAATTATTTTAATTTTGGAGAAATGCAAATACTTATTGCTTGTTTTAGCAAAAATCTGGTTAATTTGATTAATTTGAATTCTCAACCATCACCATAAGGTAATTTCCAGAGAGGGCAACATTTACTGTTTGTCCATTATAGCACAAGAGGGTGAAAAAAGGCAGGAGAAGAGGAAGCAGGAGAGAAACTTAAGATGACAACAAGATTTTTAAAACATTCTGAAGAGTTCAAATGCCAGATCCCAAACTCTATAGCAGCAGTAACTTGTCAAGAAAGCTCAGATCTGGGGGCTACGTCAGCCGACTAAGGGAACTGGCAGGTCAGTACTCTGTTCTTACCTTGAAATTCAGTCGCCCCTGAAAGCTTGGGAGAATCCAGCAGCCAGTCAGTTAATTCTCCAGTGCCGAGAAGGTTGCTTCTGAATTGTTTTCCTCCATTTACATTCCAGGTTCCCATGGCAATCCGAATCCGTTTGAAATTGGTGAATTCTAACTGACGCTCTGACATGGCTTTTAAGATCCTTGGAGTCACTGTGAACAATATGCAAGGAAAGAACGATCTTGTGCAATCCAAAACCCACAAAATATAAAAGAGAAATCAAGTCATCATAGCATTACCCTCAACCAAATTCAATTCTTATGAAAAGGGTGGGAAAGGAAAACAACCTGAAACCATAATTAAAAAAAAAAAATCCCTAAACTGTGCATACTCTTTGACCCCATGATATAACTACTAAGCTTCGACCACAAAGGGAGTAAAGACAAGAAAGGATCCAAATATACCAAAATATTTATGGCAGCATTTTCTACTGTAGCAAAGAACCGGAACCAAAATGGACATAGATCAAATGGAGAAGAGATGAACAAATTATGTATGTGAATGTAATGGAAAATTACTGGGCTATAAGAAATGATGAAAGGGACAGAATTAAGAGAATCCTGGAAGGACTTGTATGAGCTGAATAGAACAAAGAGACCAGAACCAGGAGAACAATTTATATGACTATGGTAATGTAAAGGAAAACAGCTTTGAAAGACTTCAGAACTCTGATCAATGCAATGACCAGTCATGATGACTTCACAGACTGATAATGAAACTTTTCATGCTTCCATCTCTTAAAGAGAGATAACAGACTAGTGGTGCTGAGTGAGACATACATTTTCAGTTGTGGCCAGTAGATTGATATGCTTTGTTTGACTATATCTGTTACTGGAAAGGTCTTCCTGTGAGGAGGGAGGGGGATGTAATGGGTAGTTATATTGATACAAAAAAAATCAGAAAAGAGAAAAAAGAGCCATCAATAAAGATCTTAAAAATATAGGGAAGAGAGGAGGGGATATTCAGAAGGGGCCACAGACAGGGCTGTTTTGTTACTACTGTGTTCAACTGAATTTGCACTAAAAAGCCTGTATATAACAAAAGTGCTCAGTTCCACAGACAATCCTCTTTTTGATTTTTTGCATAGTGAAATGTTCATATTTGTTGATGTTTGCTTACACAAAAGAATTTTATAAAAAATTATGGGGAAGCTACCTTGGAAAGTATAAAGACTATTATATTTTTTCCACTTTAACGGTACCATTAAGAATTTTCTCCAGCTGATGTCATAGAAACTCAGGACTAGAAAACGATCCCACCAGCAAAATCACCAGGGCTCAATGAAAGTGGAATATATGTATGCACGTGCCTTTCCTGGAAACCTCCCAAGAGATCATCTAGTACACAAAACTGTGGTGTATTTTTAAGAAGGATTTTCTTAGTATGGTCAGATATTAATGATCTACTTTTATTAACATTCACTGTACTGGATATTGGAGTCAGGATAACGTGGCTACAAATCCTGCCTCAGATACTTACTATCTGTGTGAGGCTAGGCAAGTCACTGACCTGTTCTGTTCCTCAGTTTCCTCATCTATAAAAAAGGGATAATAGCAAACACCTGACAGAATTGTTATAAGAATTAAAGGTGATAATATGTTCAAAGAGCTTTACTAATCTTAAAGTGCTACATAAATGGTATAGCCATAGTAATTTTTTTTTAACCAGACTGGGGATTTCATGGGTGTAGGGGAGCTCCCCCATTGAAAAAACTCCCTGTATCCATACAGGTCAGCACATTCTCTGCAACTTAAACTCTTAGAGAGTTACCTAGGTCACAGAGAGGTTCATTGATTTACCCAGAGTAACACAGCCAGTTATTAGAGAAGGGACTTGAACCTAGGTCCTTGTCTGCAAAGTCAGCCCTCGTTGGCCTGTTACACGCTGCCCCGAGACCAGGCAAGTGTTGGCAAATAGAGCCTTCACCTTGCGTTTATGGACCTCAAATACCAAAATTCTTATATTGTATATGAAGAGAACATATTCTTAATTGGCTGAAGAGAATTCAGTGAAGGAGTCTTCTTAAGGAGTTTTGTTTTCTTTTTTCCCAATTGTGCCAAATATTTAAGGGATAGAGAATATGTTAAGGAGGAAGTCACTTATATTCATGACCTCAGCACTTGAGAGTTCTCCAACCTGAAGCTCTGTTTTAATTGTGAGAGGATGTGTTTCACCAGAGGACCAATGATGGAGCACATTAACCGCCTCTGGATAGAAAAGAGATGGATTCCAGATGCAGAATGAGACTGGGCCAATGTGGAAATTTGTTTTGTTTAACTATGCAGATTTGTTACCAGGGTTTTCATTTTCTTTTCTCTTTTTTTTCCCCCAGTATGGGAGGGGAAGGAGAAAAATAAATGCTTGTTAATTGAAAAAATAATAAATTCAAAAGCTTTTTTTAAAAAACAATCCAACAGATTAATGGTATGTGACAAATCTGATATCTGAACATGATCGATAGAACATTCATATAACTAATAACTGAGCTGTTAGGTGGCTGAAGTTTGCCATCCCAATGGTGGCTACTGGAAATGGGCAAGAGACGGTGAGAAGGGATGAAGAGGCAGGCACCATTTCTAGGCTGAAAACACTCTCTGCCCTTGTTTTCTTTCACTTTTATTTTCCCTTCTTTCTTTTAGGGTATGGTAATTGAACTTCCTTGAAAAACCTAAATGATTTTCATGTTCCATCATCTAAGCCAAAGCTAAAGAAATCTAGAGTCAGTCCTATGTCTGATTTTAAAATCTGGCCTATCTTTTTGCATTGTTCAACAATTATCCCGTGTACATCGTGTTTCTATGCAGTTTTTGCATGTTGCTTCCCCTATTAAATTGTGAGCGCCACGAGGGCAAGGACTGACTTCTGCCTTTCTTTGTATCCCCAGCACTTAGCACAGTGCCTGGCACACAGTAGTAGCTTAATAAATATTTATTCACTGCTGACTTCCTTATTGGAATATGGGCTCTTTGCATCCCCAGCACTTAACACAGTGCTTGTTAGCAGGTGCTTAATTAACAAAGGCTTGTTTACTGTTGTCATTCAGTGGTGTTGAACTCTTCATGAGCTCTTTTGGGGTTTTCTTGGCAAAGATAGTGGAGTGGTTTGCCATTTCCTTCTCCAGCTCACTGGACAGATGAGGAAACTGAGGCAAACAGGGTTAAGTGACTTGCCCAGGGTCACACAGCTAGTAAGTATCTGAGGTCACATTTGAATTCAGGAAGATGAGTCTTCCTGACTCCAGGCCCACACTCTATCTACTATGCCACCTAGTTGCCATTCCTGACTGACAGATCTATAAAAATAAAGGAACTAGCTAGTCACTAGATGATTAATTAAAAAGTTAGCTAGTCACTGGATGATTTTTAAGACCCCTTCCAGCTTCCTAGGATTTCCTTCAGTTGGATGAAAGGATCCAGAATGCACTTATAGCTCTTCCATTCATCCCATTTGTGAGAAATAAAACCGAGTTCCGCCCTTTCCAAGGTGATCTATTTATTTATAAGAGATCATGATCCTGTTGGGGACATTATAAATTAAGCATATGGTGAAACCATGACACCAGATACTAAGGAATTATGAATGCAAGATAGCAGGAAAGGTCTGGGTCTTGGCCTTCACCACTAGGTCCAAAAAACGACGAAGGCAATGGAGGAGAGCTAACGTGAGAAATCTTTAGTTAACCAGGAGAAAGAGCACAAAAATATGGGTCACAAGTCACATTTTGGAAGGAGTGTAAATCTCAAAGTCTCACCAAGAGAAAATCCCCCTTCAAAAATGTTTTTTTCGCTGCCCCATATCCTACATGCCTTTGACCCCAGCTTTAAAATAGTCTTAACAGATCAACTTCTTTAGACAACAATATTTTCTTTCTCCTATGACTGAGTTAGTCTAGAAATTAAATCATCTCTACTTTGTTAGTAAACAAACCTCAACAGACGCACAATTACTTAGAGATGCTTTCAAAACTTTCTTCACTGCACTGGTATCGTGCCCAGAGTAGAAATCAAATATTGTCTTGGCTTCTGAAAGCAAAGTTAGGAAACTAGGAAAACTAGGAAACGAGGTTAGATGGGGGATGGGGGAAGCAAGAAGAGGAAGAATGAATAAATCACATTTTTTTTGAGGCATAGACAAATTATGGGAGAGGGAATGGGCCTGTGATTTCATTTGTAAAGGGAATTCCTTCTACCAAAGCAGGTTAGCACCCTTTCCACACATCCCCCACCCCAACTTAGAGAGAGTCCCTTTAGGGCACTGAGAGGTGAAAGTATCTGTCCAGGGAAATACAGTATATTTTGGAGACAAGCTTTGAACTCAGATCAGTTAGTGGTAGAGTGGGGACCAGAACCTACATATCCTGGTTCTTAGTCCAAGTCTGTGAGAGGCAGCTAGGTAGTGCCATAGTGCATAGAGTACCAGGCCTAGAGTCAGGAAGACTGAGTTCAAATCCAGTCTCAGACACTTACTAGCTGTCACTTCACCCTGTCTGCCTCAGTTTCCTCATCTGTACAAAGAGCTGGAGGAGGAAATGGCAAACCACTCCAGTACCTTTGCCAAGAAAACCCCATATGGGGTCACAGAGAGTCGTCAGACCAGAGAGATGCCCTGAACAGGGCATAAGTTTGAAAGTTTAAAGCCTGGCCCTGCTACCAACATTCCATCTGACATGGAATAAATCATTCAGCCTCCGTGTACCTCAGTTTCCTCATGTGAGATCAAAGATTTTCAAGCTCCTTTGAAACTCTACATCTTGTGATCTTAGGATATGAAAAGCCTAACCGTTCACATGTACTCAAATAGTCACTAAATGAATGAAATCTGTTTACCAAGGGCGTTTGCGAGAAAGGGAACATGCCACGATGGAATGAGCAATGGATCTGCAGTCAAGGACATGTGGTTTCAATGTGTTTCTTCATCTATAAAATGACACAGATTATAGGTCTTTTATGGCCTATTCCAGCCCTATGGCCACCATCTTATAGGCCACAAGACCTTGCCAACTATCCAGATGTAACACTCTCCACACCAAAGTTCAGGCCCTGGGGGACTTAACCCTCTCAGCTCTGGAACTCCCATCCGGCGACTGGCCTGGTGGCCTGTCCTGACTGGTGAATGTGTCATGTAGACCATTGTACAGCATCATGTATTGTATCTTTAAAGCAAGCATTGTCAATATTGTATCCCTAGCTCATAGCACAGTACTTTGTACATATTAAGTGCTAAATAAATGCTCATTCATTCATTCAGTCTGTTTCCACCTCCAGTTATGTTTCATCTTCCACCCTAGGTCACCATCTCTTCCCTCTTCCCCCCAGATCCCACCCCCTAAATCTGCTTTTCAACTCTGGAACAGAAGTCAAATCAACATTGCCATTGCTACTGAAAAAGGCCTGCTGATCAACTCCCCCTCTGGCTCTCCTCCCCATCCCCATGACTTCCCAAGAAAGCTAGCCTCCCAGGTCACCACTGGTGTTGTCCTTTTATGCATTGTCTCCTCCCTGCTTTTGTCCTGGTTTCCCTAGGGCGTAGCACCCTGCCTGGCCCATAGCCGGTACTTAACAAATACTTTTGATTAATGCTGGATAAGAGAAAGCATCATCAAAGACTTGTAGGGATGAGTAGAAGCAGCCTAGGGAGCATTAAAGACAACTGAGAATGGATTCTCGTGATGCTCTGGTATTTCCAGAATTCGAAAAGGACAAGACAAAGCCCTCTGGCAAATCGTTGAGTAAATCCTCTGTGAAGATTGACAGTTAACGTGTGGACAGGAGTGGAAAAGGGCTTCCGTATCTTAACACATGAAATAATGGATTCAGGGGGGCAGCTAGGTGGTGCAGTGCATAGAGCACTGGCCTTGGAGTCCGGAGGACCTGAGATCAAATCTGATCTCAGACACATGATACGCACCAGCTGTCTGACCCTGGACAAGTCACTTAACCCCAATTGCTTCGCCAAAAAAAAAGAAAAAGAAAAAAAGAAAAAAAATTTTAAAAAAATAATGGATTCAGGGAAACATGCCTAATTAGTTACATTTACAGAATTCAACTTAAAAAACAAATAAACAAAAACCAAACCCAAAAAAAACACGTGAACAGAGACAGGTCCTATTAGATATTCTAGTCTCTGCAATATAACAAAGGAATCCAAACTAAGAGAATAGCAATAAAGAGGGCTTCAGGAAGCTATTAATTATCCTAGTTAGAAGAATCCAGGATTTTAGAGGCATGCTTATATCCTTTTATTTATTTTAGGGGAAGCAGTGTGGTGTAACATGCCAAAGCTGACTTTGGATGGGGCAGCTAGGTGGTGTAGTGGATAGAGCACTGGCCCTGAAGTCAGGAGGACCTGAGTTCAAATCCAGCCTCAGACCAAACACTTGACACTTACTAGCTGTGTGACCCTGGGCAAGTCACTTAACCCCTATTGCCTTAAAAAAAAAAAAGATATGGCAAAAAAAAAAAAGATATGGGTTCAAATCCTGCCTCTGAAACAAGATGGCTGTGTATACAATTGGGCAAGTCAATAAAACTGTCCTTGCCCCCAGATAATCTTGTAAGACAGTAAAGCTGCAAAGAACTGATGGAGCCTGAATACAGATCAAAGTATACATTTTACTTTATTTTTCTTGGGTTTTTATTTTGGTCTATGTTTTCTTTTACAACAGGACTAATATGGAAATGTTTTGCATGACTACACATGTATAACCTATATGGAATTGCTTGCCTTCTCAATTAAGGGGGGTGGGGAGGGAGAGAATTTGGAACTTGAAATTTTTAAAAAGAAAATGAAAACCCTGGTAACAAATCTGCATAGTTAAACAAAACAAATTTCCACATTGGCCCAGTCTCATTCTGCATCTGGAATCTTTGGTTGGTTTTGTTTACTATCCTCCATTTGTCGTAAGGATTAAGTTGTGATTTAACCCTTACCAACCATTTCATTTAGTCACAAGGAGAACTGAATGAGAGGGTAGGGACAGGGCAGGACCAATCATTAGTAATGCTGGGGAAAGAATTCAAAGGTAAATACTTTCCTTAGGTTGGGTCACCATCTGCATATATATGTAGGAAGGCAAGTGACCGGTTACCTAAGAGGGCTGTGCTGTCCATAAGCATCCTCCCTTTGTCAGCATACTCGTCCTTGTAGACATCACCAACCAGCAGCAATTTGATGGCTTCTTGCTTCACTCCATCAAAGAAATTGGACTGGATGGTTCTAGATACAGACCGGGCCCCATCCTTGAGTTTCCCGACCTGCCAACAAACAAGTGCCCTGAGGAGACATGCAATGTATTCCCTGCAGGCTTTGTACTCACTAAAAGCATGGTCCTGCTGAGCTCTGAGACCACTTCTTACCTTGGCCTTTCCTTCCAGTGCCCGGCTGCCTGTAAAGACTTTGCTCAGGTTGTGACCGTTAAGAGACCACATGGCTTTGTATGACTCCACAAAGCGTTCAGTGACTGGCTTTGAATTCAGTCCCAGGCTCTCCAGTTGTAAGTGAAGAACCTTAATGAGAAATGAATCAAAAGAGAATAAGGGTTGGGTTTCAATGAGATTCAGCAAATATTTATTAAGTGCCTATTGTAGGCAGAGCATTGCTTGAGGGGTTAGGAGATACACACATTTTAGATAACAAATGGTCCTTTCACTCATCATGCATGTACATAGATAACTCTAACACAGGAAGGAAGAACAAGAAAGGTTCAGGAAGTGGAATCGATAGGACTTTTTTGTAATATAAGGTCTGAGCAGGGAGGTCGTTACTTGCAGAAGGCATCAGGGAAACTTCATAGAGATGGTAGCCTGAGTTGAACTTTAAAGGATAGGGAGCTAGGTATTATAGTAGACAGAATGTCTAGCCTGGAGTCAGGAAGACCCAAGTTCAAATCCAGCCTCAGACACTTACTAGCTTAGTTGTGTGACCCTGGGTAAGTCACCTAATTCTGTTTGCCTCCATTTCCTCAACTGTAAAATAAGCTGGAGAAAGAAATGGCAAACCACTCCAGTATCTTTGCCAAGAAAACCCCAAATAGGGTCACAGAGAGTCAGACAAGACTGTAACAACTCAATAACAACAAAGAATTCAACAGGTGGGAAAGGTTAGGGTTAGGCATCAAAGGTGCAGGCAAGCATAAGGTGTATTTGTGAGACAGAATGGTTGGGTCTGATTAGAACACAAAATATATGGAAGGGAGTAGCATGAGACAAGGCTGGAAAGGCAGGGTGCTGCCAAACTGGGGTGATCCTTGAATGTCAGACGATTTTGAAATTTATTTGGTAGGTAATAGCAAACCACTGATGATTCTTGCAAAAGTTTGACGTGACCCCAAACTATCCATGGAGAAGATGAGACTGGCAATGATATGAAGGAGGGGAGATAGGAAAGAACAGTTACAAGGCTGATGAAACAGTCTGGCTGGGTGGGAGTGTCAGAAATTGAGGAGGACAGTAGATGTGAAAGAGATTTGGAAAGTGGAATCAACAGGACTTGGTAACTAAGGCAGGTGGGGGAAAAGAAAGGCAATAATAAAATTTCAAACATGGAAGCCTAGAAAATGGCAGAGCCATAAACAGGAAGTTTAGTCAGAAAGGAGAATAGGTTTAGAGGGAAAATAACAAACTCTATTCTTGACAATTTGACCAAGGTCACATTTATGTGGGTGGAATGAAACAGACAAAAGATTCCAGTTTTCTGGTTCCAGGATATTTGGTCAACTTAGGCAGACATATTTCCTCTGCTTGACAGAACTCAACAAAATAAAAGCTTAACCAGTTATTGGTTCTCAAGTCCATTTGAAAGTGACTGCAACTGAGAGGTGCTAGGCTCAAAGTGTAGAATAAGACATGCCTTTGCAGACAGAACCCACGTGGGAATTTATTTTGTTCGACTATGCATGTGTTACAATGCATCTGTTTTGTTCTTCTTTTTTTCTTTTTCCTCAACTGGGGGAAGGGAGAGAGAGAAAGGGCAAGTGGGGCAGAGATAGGGTAGCCAAAAAAAAAAGAAAGAAAAGAAAGAAAAAAGGATTAGTGAAACATGTTTTGTTTTGTTTTTTAAACGCTCAGAAGAGAACTGAAAAAACAGGCCAAAAATAATCAGGGATGAGCAGGGTAGCTTTGAAAGTTACATGTTGAATTCAGAATATATTTTAAGACAAAAGCAAGTTGTACATAATAGAGATTAATTTACAAATCTCTTTCTGTACTACTAGATGTATGGAAATTCCCATGTTATTTGGTTTGTTCAGAGGAAAGAAAAAGAAGGAAGAAAGAAAAAAGATAGATAGATAGATAAGAGACAGCAGTAAAACCACAAACTGACGTAGGACTAGCCTCCAATTCACAGATGACACAGAAGTTCCTCTCTTTAAGTATCATCAGTCCCTTCTCCCACCACTTACCTCACCCCACCCCTACCAGTTAGCCAAAGAACCCGCTACATCGGCTTACCTTTACTCTGGTCCCAAGGAGCCCAAGAAAGGCTGCCTTTTGGCTAGAAACAAAACACACACACACACGCACACGCACACATACACACAGTACAAAATTTTGTAACAACAGGAGACTGACCTCAAGGGCGATAAAGCACTGTACAGTGTTCGTCCGATCCAAGCAGTCCAGACAGTTCATTCGCAAGGTACCTTTCTGGAAACTTTGAACAAATGATGAAAAAAAAACCAAACCACAATGGTTACCAAGTTCAGTTTATAGCAGCAACACACTTGGCAAAGTGTCCTAAATTTGAATGGTGGGGGGAAGACAATCCCCTGCAGCCCCATCATCCCAAACCAGACTCTTGGAAAGCATTCCAGTAAGGCCTACTGATACACTTGAGTAATAGCTAAGGCATATGAATTAACAACTGATTCTACAGAATGGGTCAAAACTTGGGTTTTCTAGAAAGGAAGATTTTCATTCCTTACTGAAGAGAACAGTGCTGGATTCAGCCCTGTGCTTTAATCTAATGAACTCTAATTGCTAAACCTGTTCCGCCAAATGTCGGAATTGGGGTCAGACTATCCATGATTCAACACTTGCAAATCAAAAGTACACATCTATCAAAAAGCTGGCCATTTGCTATTGAATTAAATGTGTTATAGACTTTTTAAAAACCCTACAAAGCTGTATGTGATAGAAATTCATGATTTCATATGTAATCCTCTTTTTCTGTTCTTCTTCACTTCTTTTTTTAAGTCATGCAGAGGCTAAAAGAGAAAACTGGAACCCAAAATTGTGCTTGTGGTACCACACCAAATTCTAGGCAATACAATTGGTATGGAGAAGGAAACCGTTTTGAAAGCAAATGGCCCAGGAGACCAAAAGGGTCTTGCTACAAGGTGAACAGGATGTCAATAATCTCTAGCTATAAATCTACTTCCCAACCTATAAAAATCAAGCAAACACTGGAACACTTACCGTGGACTCACATTCTCGCCCTTGGCGAAAACATCAAATTCATCCCAGTGCAACTTTAGTTGGGGCCTCAACAGATTCTCCAATTTTTCTATCTTCCCTCCTTTGGCAAACTGATGGAAGTCAAAATTTATCATAGGTGTGTCTCCAACATGGAAAGAGGCCCAAAGCAACTTCTGAGGAAGGGAAGTGGAGGGGAGAGAGATGACTGCATATTTCCATTCACCGCTCAGAGTTTTCATTGGTTAGATTAGGCTAGTCTTAAAGCTCATGACAGACACAGTAGTTTATCAGTCCAGATCTTGAGAAGGAAGTACAGAAGGAAAATATCAGAGAAAAAGACAACAGCACAGGAAAAGCACACTTCCTGAAAGAGGGCAAAGGGATCATTTAAAGCAAGAAAGAGGCAAAGCCAGTTGCGACACTCGCCCCTCCCTCGGCCACCATCTGCAGCCCACATCACGTCCTCCCCCACATCTCTATGGCAATACATAAAGTAAGCGAGAAAGGGAGTTATCGCTCTAGTCTTCAAATAGCACAAGGGCTGCAGGTCCACCAAGTAAAGAAGAGTTGCAGCTCTATTCATAACAGCTGTTTCCTTGGGAACCATTCACATCTTGACTTAAGAAGGAAGTGTGATGAGCGTCTCTGTACATTGTGGAGCTGAAAGTCCTAGTTACCCTCTGGCTAGCTCTGGGAGGCGGTCACACAATGACAACCCAAGAGGGGTGGTCCAACAGGAAGAGGTGGGACAGTTGGGACGGCAGTGCAGGTGGCGATAGCAACAGGTCAGGTCCTAGTCAAGGACCTCGAGCCCTAACATTCCTCATACACCACCTCCGTTTCCTAGCCCAGCTCCCACTGTCCAAACACACTGACTCATAGCAAATGGATAGGCTGTGCTAAGTAGCCACGGACCTAGGATGACAAGAAGCTCACGTATGACCCCTAGGCCACTGGGGCCTTCCTCTCCACCTTGTACGTCTCCATGACAGGCTAATATTTAGCATTTGGCCAGTCGAGGAATTATAGAAAGTCAGAGCTGAAAGGTACCTTGGAGAATTACTGATTCAATCCTTCATTTTACAGATGAAGAAAATGAGGCTTGGGGAGAGGCAAATTGCCTGAGCTAAGGGGGCCCACACCTAATTATTAGCAAAGTGGAGACAACAACCCACGTCCTCCTGACCCCTAGACTAGTGTTTTTGGTACAGCATTGCATCAGCACCTTCATTATCCAATATTGGGCCCTCTACAACATTTCTACCTCCCTCTCACTCAACCTTTACTAAAAGGAGGGTTGATATCTGAAGAGGACTGGTGTCTGGACATCCTTGGATCTGAGGAATACTTTTACCAGCTGATAAATGCCGTGGGTCAAAAATACCACCACTTTCCATGTGGGAGGAAAAGAAAAAAAAAAGGATGGGCTGATTTTTTTTTCCTTCTTCTATAAAAGTAGTATTGCCAATAAAAAAAGGAAGAGAAAAAAAAAACTAGCTCATTTGTTGCTGTTAGCAACAAACCAGACAGGAAAAGCAGGTCTGGCCAAAGACAATTGGCCACCAGAAACTCTCTTCACCATAGAATTCACAGAACATTAGAGCTGGACGAGATCTTAGAAATCACTTAATCCACCCCCCTCATTTTACAGGTGAAGAAACTGAGGCTCAAATAAATTAAGGAATTTGCCTCGGTCATACAGCTAGTAAACTTGAACTTGGGTTACCCCACTCCCAGGCTAGTACTAATAACACAGTCAGCTGTCAGGCATGGAGTTTGCAAACAAACCAAGGCGAGCATTCAGCCTGGACTCTGCTCCTGCTCCCCAGATGTTCTGATGCCTGTGGTTTCCTTAGAGCTCTATCTTTCTTCCACTCCCTAAGAGAGATTTATTGTCTATCTTTTCGCTGTAAAAAGCTTTCTGCTCGGGTCAACAACGATTTGTCTTTGGATTATAAGCCCTGGATTTTTCTTCTCTAGAGAAGAAATATCTACAAGCAGCAGTTGAGGAAGCTGTGTGGTGGGACTGAAAAGAGCACATTTAAGTTAAAGGGTCTGGGTTCAAGTCCGAGCCTGGCTACTTGCTACCTGTAAGGGCCTCAGTTTCTTCACCTGTAAAATAAGGTAGTGGAACTAGATGAACATAAGAGTCCCTTCCAACTTTTAAATCCTATGATCCTATAACTGGAGGGGAAGGTTGTAGGGCAGTAATAGACAGTCAGACAGTAACTAACAATCTTTAGGCATTCCTTTTCCTCCAAGGACCACAACAGCCTCTTGAGGATATAAGGGACAAAAGGTCTTGATCTTCATCTTATGCCAATAGAAAGCAGGGGGTTAAGAGGAGGGAACTCATCTGTCATAGTCACATAATGTGGCTTATCCTAGGCTGCCTTCTCTTGTCTGTCCTGAAAATGAAGCGTTAGCAGCCCAAGATATCTTTGCACGAGAGAAGCACCACCAGTCCAGGGACCAGTGACAAAAAGATGTTTGTTAGGCACGGGGTAAGTGTGAAGGTTTTAGAGCTGCAGAGAGCAATAGGCAAGTATGTCATTTAACTTTATTGCAGAGCCAAGCCAAGGTGGACTATCTGAAAGTCACAAATACACACTTAATAACTGTCAAGGGATGGGGCTATCATGGACTGGCCCAGAAGACGAAAGAAGAAAAACAGCCGCACTGTTGAAGGTGGGACATAAGCCGCCTAACAGAAGGAGAGAACAGTGAGGCATTCCCCAGCACACTGGAAGAGAGGCCAACGTGCAGATTGACATCTTCCTTTCCCCCCCACTCTCTCTCTTGGGATTTTTATTTTGGAAAATGACTCTGTGAGGAAGCAGTGGGAAGGACACTGTCACCTCTAGCTGGGTGACCTGGCTAAGGGTGAAACTGGAGACAGGGAAAGGCTCTCTTGTGATATCAGTTCAGAAAAGTTTAGTTTAAATACATTAGTTGACTGGAGAGAGAACTATTAAGAGAATACATAGCAATGTATATTATAAGCTGCTTTGGGTCCCATCTACAGAAACATAAATCAGCTCAGGTTTCACTAAGCCTCTGGGGAAAAAAAATTAAAGTTTGAGATTACAGAGCCATTTATTGTATTCTGGAAAAATATACATTGTGGAGAAACTCACAAAACAAAATCATTCCCACCCCGAGTTACGGATGCTTTCATTTTTGTCTCTGCATTCCTAGTTTAGCCCATCTTTGCACGGCACAGTGCCCAGCAGCTTAATAAATGCTTGATAAATGGATCGTTAGATAAGAGTTACCTCTTCCCAGACTCATGGGAGAGAGGTCAAATCCAAGGGATAAAACCACCTACCTTGTTGGAAGTCTTGTTCCCACCACCTGAACTGGAGGGCTGCCTGCCAAATCCCTTTGCCTGATCCCACCCACCCACTCGAGCCCCGCAGTTTGGAGGAGCAGAAGGGGAGGCCTTGAGAAGCCAGCAGCTGAGCAAAAGTTTTACCTTGAAGGCTCTGTTGAGCACCTCCTCTCCTCCTCTGCTTCCCAACAGGTTAACGATCACTTGCTTTCCATACTGCTCTTTCAGAAGCATCATATGCCTGTAAGAGCAGTAGCAGCAGCAGCATGACGATGCCATTTCACCAATGAAACGAGACTGACTGCCCTGGCGGGGCACTGCTTTCCTGGGGTTGCAGAGCAAGAGTGCTCCCGGACAGTGGACATCCCCCAAGGCCCAAGGTGGGAAGAGAGGGTCCAGTGAGGGCCAACAAGCTCCTCAAAGCAACTCTCAGTGTTACTGGGCTCCATTTCACTCTAGAACACGTACGCCATATTTGTAAAAAAGTGTACCAAATCTAATTTTTAAAAAATACTACCTTAACTACATCACCACACGGTACGGTAACTGGTGGGTGATTAGACTTGATATTAGTGGGGGCTTTTTTGTTTTTTTAAAATTGGTACCACTAATTTACTAAACATTTTCGAGTGAAGTAGAAGTCGTTGCCTTGACTCTTAATGACTAGTAATGCCATAAATGCCGAGCTCATACTTCCATCCCCCATTACTGGTGTTATGAACACAAAATTAGATCAGCATTGAAATCTTTTCAAATTGAAGTCCTATCACTTATCCTGCCTGATGTATGCATTCTTCTCAATTTAGAAAGTGGAGAGAGAAAAAAAGACTATAATCCACAAGTTTAAGGAGTCTGATTCTGCTTTAGATTCACCATCTCCAAGGAAGAGAGGCAGCATGGTCTATAGAATGGGTTTTTAACCTGGGGTCCACAGAGCCCATAGATAGATTTTTGAGAGTCAGTGAATTTGAATTAGAAAAAAAAAAACTTACAGCTCTATTTTCACTAACCTCTAACTAAAATTTTACACACTTCCTTCCATGATGAATGTTGGCAAAAACCATTATTTTGAGAAGGGGTCCACAAGCTTCAGCAGACTGCTTAAGAAGTCCATAACACAAAAGAGGTGAAGAAGCCTGATAAAGTGGATAGAGAGCTGATCTTGAAGCAAGACAGAGTTGAATTCAAATTCTGCCTCTGATCCATCCTATGTGCATGACCCCAGGACCGGGACCTCACCTCTCCTTTCGGTGCTCTAGAGTAGGACAAGCTGCATTGGTTGAGGCAATCTCCTTACCTGGGAGTTGCTTACACCAATAGCAGTTCCCTATATCAATGAATTCATCAGTTCAGGACCCTATCCCTATAATCTAGAAAAGTACTGAATTTAGCCAAAAAAAAGGTACCAGTGAAACTTTCAACCAGACAATGAAAACAGTCAGCTACTAAGGTATTAAAATAGATATGTTCTTTGTCCTTTACCATTAGCTTTCTTTTGTAAAAAATAGCAATTGAAAATTTAATAACATTGTCAGGAACATTTTTATACCCATAGGAAAAAAATAAATGCTTCCTTTACTCTGGAGCACTTCAGAGAGTACAAATGACTGCAAAGCAAGTCATAGTTAAATAGACCTTCCTTCCTCCCTTTCTTCTTTCCTTCCTTTTTCCTTTCCTTCTTTCCTTCCTTCCTTGCAAACGGCATTGGTGTTCAGATTTTTTCTTTGGGAGGATGAGGGACAGCACTGTGTGTGTAACTTGGTTATATAAAGTTGTTTAGTGGACCTGGAGATTTTAGGGAACGCTTATCAGTCATGTTTCTGTTCTATGCACTAGGGCATAATTAGCATGATCAACAGCTAAATACATATTCTAGTATCCAGACCTAAAAGACACTGAGGCAATGACTTTCAAAGCATTTCCACATACACACACCTCTTCTGGTCCTCATGGCAACCATTTGCAGCAGCCAAGGCAGATGATCTTATCCTCATTTTACAGATGAAGAAACCCAGACTCTGAGAGATTAAGGGATTTGCCTACGGTCATGCAGTTAATAAGGTACAGACTAGGAATATGAAAGCATAGACACTGTTTCCTAATGTATTATTCTTTCTACTAGGCAATGCTTGCTGCCTTCCAACTGAGGAATTGAAATTAAAGGAATAAAATGAGCTAAACAGAATAAAGGTTAAATATGTGAATATAACCAGGTTTAGCCCTTTCATAACTCATACCAAACCCTAGTAACAACCTTTCCCTTGCCACGAAAAAAAAAACAAAACCAAACAAAACAACAAAAAAAAAAACTCAACATAATTCAATAACTCTGGTGGCCTTTTTAGCAAAACATTCCCCAGCCCCCACACCTTTTAAATTTTCTTTTGGCAGCGTAGGCCTATTCTCAAAGCCTCAATATGTTGGCATGAATCAAAATATCAACATATATGGAACACACACACAAAAACCAAGAGTTTGGTCATGTGAACTTCAAAAGAGATTTAAAAAAAAAATACTCTCCAAATCAGCACAGATTTTTAAAAATTCTGTTGTCAGCACTAAAAACATCAAAAGATTGAAAAATTAACAGATCCTGGTCACACCACAGCAAAGAGTAAATCTGGGGACATCTTGTTGCAATATGCTTAGTAAGGTCTGTACCATTCCAAATGAAAGATGAAGACATAAGGAACAGCACAACTCCTCCAGAAATTTGAGAATATCATAGATTCAGAGTTGGAAGGGACTGTGGATAGTACTGAGTCAAACCTCCCCATTTTACTGATAGGGAAACTGAGATCCAGGGAGGTTACG
The DNA here is from genome assembly GCF_900497805.2 of Vombatus ursinus. NCBI lineage: Eukaryota > Metazoa > Chordata > Mammalia > Diprotodontia > Vombatidae > Vombatus > Vombatus ursinus. Next base: position 20,797,586 of record NW_020954953.1, on the reverse strand, counting down.
AGATTTTCCTAAAGTCATAAAGGTAATGTGTCTGTGGTGAGGATTTGAGCCCACCCAGGTCTTCATAACTCCAAGTGCAATGCTGATAGGATGAAATGTTTCTTATTAAAAGTCCAAGCTTCCCTGTGAGAATGCTGATATTTGTTTAGCTCTCTTCAAAAAATTGTAGGGCTTTTGTTTAACAGTTTACATGAAATCGGCACTGATCTGTTACCAATGGGATCAATTAAGGCAAATTCCTCACTATTCCACTTATAAAATGTTAATTTAAAATGAGGAACAACACAACATAGCAAGGATTTAAATGAATAGTGCTATAAAATTGCTTCCATAAAGAAAATGACAATCTTACATTTCATACCCTAAAGGGAAAATAGGACATTTAGAAAACTCTTAATATGAGCTACACTTTCAATAGCAACTGCTAACAAATAAATAAATAAAGTCATGAATGAGGGAAGTTTGATTACCATTAACAAGTACACTCATAAATGTCTGTAGCAGAAGAAAGATTGTTCATTCTGGCTGAAGACCCCACACAAATTTATCAGAGCAGTACCAAGAACTAGAGAATTTAAAAGGTCACAAAAAGATACTGAAAATATAAAATGCTGATCCTTAAGCAGATTTTGTGAAATAGGCCTCTTCCTCTTGAGATACTCAGTACCTGCCACAATATCTTACACAGAGGAGGCTCTAAATGTGTGTTTTTGTTAGATATTTCCCCACGTAGCTAGCTCTAAAACTCCATTTCCTTAAGGCATAATTCCTATAATTTAGATTGTCTTTTTCTTTAATTAGTCCATATGGGTGAGACTTTACCCATTAGAAAGCATATACTAGTATTTGCAAAGTACTACTTTATCATTATCTTCTGCCGTCTAGGCAATCCTTTGGCAAATAAAACAGTCATTTTGCAAAAAATGAAAACTGAGTCACAAAAATAACAAACTACTCAAAGTGTCCCTCTGACTCAGTAATAAATTCTGATTCAAGGCACATAGTCCAATGCTGTATTCACTGAGTCACTGTCTTTCTGAATGAAAAGGATTAGTGACTGATTTTGCTAAAAGACAATGCGATTAAAAAAAAAAAATCCTACCTGTCAAAAGCAGGGGCATTTGCTTCTAGACCTCGGTTAAGTTTCAGATGATGAGACCCAACCTAGAGGAGAAAAAAGGCAAACATGAGTCCCAAAGACAATAATTCCTTTGTAAGCCTTCCTTCTGGGTGTTTCAATTAAATATCCTGTAAAATTCAAGTCGGGGAGACCATAGCACTTCTCTTCATGTCCATCTGCCAAAGATGAATTTAGCAGCTCCCCTAGATATCTCTGGTAGGGCAAGAGGAGTGGAGGGTGTGGGAAGTGTTTGACTCATTCTATGTACATAGTACCCTAAGTGTCAAAGGTGCTTGAACTCAACTCCTGATGTCCCATTTGCTGCAGCTTTATCATCACATACAAAGAGCCCGCTTACATGAGATGTATGATGTAAAAAGGCAAGGATAATGAAATGAGAAAAGTTGCATTTGCAAAATTTACAATTTCCAACTGTATTATATCTTCCTTAGGGGCAGAACAAAAATGCCTAGACAATAATCTTAAAGCCAGGTCTCCAAATGTGGGAATTTCCAACTCATTATTGGATAAGGAGAAACTGTGGTCAAGGTATTCACTTGAAACCAACGCTAAAAAATCCTGCTTAAGGAAAGAGAAATTGTTTGTGGAGGTTAGTTGCCCACTTTTGTTCTATTAAGGATGGCCAAACTTCCCTGGAAGTTCTAATTAGCATAATGTGTTCAACCAATTACTGAGCAATCACAGTATGAAAGGCATAGAGTTGGGTACTGTGGAGGATGAAAAGCTATTCCTTACCATGAAGGAATTTATAAAAGTTTGTAATGCAGAAATGCATCAATAACTATAATAAAACTATAATAAAATATTTATTATATATAAAATAGAATAAATAGAATAATAAAATATTCTATTACAAGAGAATATAAAGGTTCAATAGGAATGTTAATTCCATGAGGGAGAGGCTGTTTTTATTTTTATTTGTATCCCTGGCGCTGGCACAGAGTGAGTGCTCAATAAATGACCTCTGACTGACTGCTTGAAAAAATACTATGAAAATCCAGAGGGGAGAAAGATTACTTCTAGTATGGGTAGGTAGGTGGATAGAGGGGTGGTGATTCGAGGGAGTATCCCAGGCAGAGGGGACAGCATGAGCAAAAGCATGGAATAAAGAAAACTCAAGGCAGTGGTTTGGGGGAGAGGGAAGGGGAGAGGACCAGAAAGTAATCAGGTTTGTCTAGAGCAAAGAACAGTCCTAAAACAGCATCAGGAAGGCTGGAAAGGCAGATTAGGGGACCAAATCATGGAGGGTTTCAGTGACAGGCTAAGTCATTTAAACATTATTTAATCTTTCATGGCTAAGAACTAAAGGTTTTGAACAGAAGGGGGTGATATGATCAAGGTTGCACTTTAGAAGACGTAATCTGAAAGCTTAAGCATAAATGGGAGGAAGGAGAAATTAGAGGTAGGGAAGACCATTTTTACTGCAACAGTCCAGATGAGAGGTACTTGGCAGTGATGGCAGCGGGAAACAAGCAGAAGGGACAGATGAAAGAAAAAATTGTGTGCGTATCAATCGGGAAATGGCTAAACAAAATTATGGTATATGAATGTGATGGAATACTATTGTGCCACAGGAAATAATGAATCAATCAACAAACATTTATTAAGTATTTACTAGATGCCAGTGATCATGCTAAGCACTGGGAATACAAAATGAGGCAAAAAAAAACCCAAAACACCAGTCCCTGCCCTTAAGGACCTTACAATCTAAAAGGGATGGTTTCAGAGAAGCCTGAGAAGACTTGTATGAACTGATACAGACTGAAGTGAGTAGAACCAGAACAATTTATACAAAACTGACAACAGTGAATAGAGCACTGACCTTAGAGTCAGGAGGACCTGAGTTCAAACACAGCCTCAGAAACTTACCATCGGTGTAACCCTGGGCAAGTCATTTAACCCCAGTTCCTTCAAAAATAATTGATTTCAAAAGATGTTGTAGAGAAGAAATTTTATAAGTCTTAGTAACAAACTGGATGAGTGAAGGAAAGGAAGAAGTCAAGGAGGACATTAAGGTTTTAAGCCTGTTGTGAACAGAGAGGGAATAGAAATGATAATCTTTTATTCCTGACTTTGCCTAAAAGAATCCTCACCAAAAAAAAAAAAAAAAAAAAGAAAAAAAAAAAAAGACAACTCACATAATAGAGCTGTCTCCTCCATGATTTTGGAAAATGCCAAGCTAGAAAATTATTTTCTGATCAATAGATTAAGAAATTATTAAGGGAACTTCTACGTGTTCCCTCTTCACAAAGCTGCCATAAGTCACCATTCCCAGAATGCCACCGAGTACAAAGACAGAGGGTGGCTATGGAAACTGGCCTGTGAACAAAAATATTTCTGGGCCAAAGGTGAGAAGTTGAAGAAGGCAAGGCCAAAATTATCTAATTGCCTATAACTATCAAGTTTTTGTTTTCTGAATACCGACAATACCTGGCTGAGGAAATGAATTAACAGTTATCACCAAATTCAAGTCTTTAATTTCAAAGTCTTTTAAGGTTAATGCAGAAAAGAGAAATTGTATTCCATTATGCAATCCAAGGGTTGCTTCATGTCTCTAGAGCTTAGAGTAAGAAATCCATCCTATCAGTGTCTTGGGCCAAAGCTTTCTCACTCCTTCCTTTCCCCTTCCCCCCACCTTAGACGGACACTGCAAGAGATCATTCCCAGAGATTGAAAGAAAAGAGCTGTACATTTCATGTCGGTCTGTCAAATCTCTAGTTCTCTCCTAGGATGGAGCATTAGAAGCAGCTTTTCTGCCTGGTTCTTTAAAATTTTTAAGAGTCTTTCTCACGGGGGCATTGTAAGAAATGAGTCTTTAAAAACTAATCAAGGTTTCAAGGAGTGGGATGGGTGTCTAAGTATTAATTTGATAGGCCATACATTTTTTTTTTTTTGGTAAGGCAATTGGGGTTAAGTGATTTGCCCAAGGTCACACAGCTAGTACGTGTCAAGTGTTTGGTCTGAGGCTGGATTTGAACTCAGGTCCTCCTGACTTCAGGGCCGGTGCTCTATCCACTGTGCCACCTAGCTGCCCCCATACATTTTTACTTTATGAAACAAACACTTCTTTTTTCATTTAAGAAAAATCTTAAGTGTTTGACAAAGGTAGAAAAAAATCAACAACAAGTAAGGATTTGGGAAGAGGTCCAAAATTGGTATTCAGTGATATTCTGATTAATAATGATGTTGAATATTTCACATTTAAAATTTACTTTTTTCTTGTAAAATACGCTTTTTTATTTTTGCAGTTCTGGATATTGGTTGCTCTTAGAAGTCTGTAGAAGTTTCTTATATATTCTGAATAATTAAATTGTTCCTGTTCAAAAAATATATATGACAGGGGCAGCTAGGTGGCACAGTGGATAGAGCACCAACCCTGAAGTCAGGAGTACCTGAGTTCAAATCCGGCCTCAGACCAAACACTGGACACTTACTAACTGTGTGACCTTGGGCAAGTCACTTAACCCCGATTGCCTCACTAAAAAAAAACAAACAAAACAAAACAAAACAAAAAAAAATATATATATATATAACAGGCTCTCTCTCTGTCTCTGTCTCTCTCTATATATGTATGTGTGTACATATATATAAGTTATACGTAGAGACAAATATATTGCTTTCACTATATATACACACTATACACACACACATATATATGTGTGTGTATATACACACACACACACACACACATACTCACACACATATACATACATAGAGACAGATCTAGAACTGTGAATTTCACTGTTAGGTTTCTTTTTTCCTGAATCATGACATCTTTTAAACTCTCAGTAATGAGCACCATGAATGTAAACTTCTCATTATCTTTATCCAATCTGCAGGCAGCAACTGTGTCTGGAGTCCTGTTATTACAATCGCATACAGAGCCAAGCACTGTACCAAATATTGTGGGAAGATGCTAAACAAACAAACAGACAAATAAACAAGTATTTCTTAAGTGCCAGATACTATGCTAAGTGTCAGGGATACAAAGAAAGGCAAACAAACAAAAAACCCCACCAAAACCCAAAACAAAACAAAAAACCCAGCCCCTGTTCTCAAGAAGCTCACAGTCTAATGATGATACAACATGTAAACAACCATGTATCAACCACACATACAGGGTAAGTCAGAGATAACTTCAAAGAGAAGCTACTATTGAGGAATATAAAAACCTCCTTTCAGAAGGTACGGCTGTAGCTGAGACTTGAAGAAAGCCAGGGTAGCTAAGAGGTGGAGAAAAGAAGCGAAAGAGTTCCCAGAATGGGGGACTGTCAATAAAAACGCCTGGAGTCAGGAGATGGAATGTTATGTGTGAGGAACAGCAGAGGCCAGTGTCACTGGATCAAAGAGAACATGGAGATGAATAAGGTGTAAGAAGCCTGGAAAGGGAGGAGGCGGCCAGGCTGAGAGGGGCTCTGAACACCAAAAAGAATTTCACGTTTGATCTTGGAGACCACTGGAGTTTGTTTTCAATAGATGGGTGACACAGGGTCAGAACTACGCCTCAAGATCAATTTAACAGCTGGATCGGAGGATTAACTGGAGTGGGGAGAGACTTGAGATTATGTTTGTCTGCCTTTACATGCTTTGCCCACCCCTACCCGGAGAGTGAACTCAGGAAGGAGGGTCTCCAACCACATCCACAGGGACACAGGTTATCACTCAAGGCTCAAACGAGAAAGATGCCCACCACCAGGGAGCAGAAGTGGGAGAAAAAACAAACAAAAAAATGACCTGATCTAAATGCATTTTCCTCCCCTGCATCCCAAACAAAGGACCAGAAGATCATACCTCTAAAGCTGGATGGTACTTCAGAGGCCAACTGGCTCATTTTACAGAGGAAGAAACTGAGATTAAGTGATTTGCCCAAGGCAAAAGAGGTGGTAAGCACCAGAGATAGGATTTGAACCCAGATTCTCTGATTCCACAGCCACAGTAGAGTTTTTCTGTTCCACCATATTGCCTCATGGCTGAGAAAGCAGTAGAAAAAGTAAAGCCTAAGTAAAAGGGTTGGACAAGGCAAAGCTTAGGGAAGGCAGAATGACCAGTTTCCAGGAAGGTGAGAAAAGTTTGAATCCTAGCAGGAGAAAGAAGCTCCTATATTCCTATACCAGACCGCCTCAGATTACTTTCACCTATGCCCCTGAGGTGCGAGGGACTGGAGTCAAGGCATTATCAGGCCAAAAGGAAGGAGGAACCCTAAGAAAGCACAGGGGTTAGAGCTAAACTCTAGACGGTAGAAACAGGAAACCTCAAGACCTCTGGTGAAACAAAAGACAACTCAGATTTGTATAACGCATTTTAGTTTATAAAAGGTGTTTTGACACCTATAATCTCAGGCTCTTGTTTGGAAGTCAGTCCCACCTCTCCAGCTCCCACAGCCTGTCTTTTCTGATGCACCTGTGAGTCCAGCACCAGCCCCAGGCCCAGGCTGCCTCATCTCAACACAGAGAATGAACTCTCTTTGCTCTCAAGTCACCTTTCCTTAAGGTCCCTGCGGTCTCTTCACTCCATATCGTGTGACCTCAAGCCTGGGGTTTCAACGTACATCTTGGAATCAAGTTACTGCTGGCACACACCTAAGGGAATAGTGACTTGTTACCTCTTTTTTAGTTTCCTTCTTTCTCTCCATTCCCTTCCCTCCCACCCCCTACTCTGCTTTCTATCGAGCCAATTTCATCCTTGGCTTATTACTCACTTCTCAGGCCCTGAAGAAATCACTTCAGCTAGATGTTCGGAATCTCTAAAGCTCCCAACAAACGCATTGATGTGTTACACAAAGTGCATCTTACACACAAACTCCCAGGCACATCAAAAAATGTTTTGGTACTGTTGGAATGACTTATCATAGGATCATAAATTTAGAGCAGGGAGAGATTTTAGAGGTCGTGTAGTCGAGCCCCCCTCATTTTACAGAGAAGTTTAATGACTTCCCAAGGTAACACAATGAGCCAATTCCTGACTCATTCAGGTCTTCTACATCCAATCCATTCTACTGGGGTGAGCAAACAGTGGCCTGTGGGCCAAATCTGGCCCCCCGCCCACTTTTGTACAGCCCCTCCAGCTAAGAATGATCTCTACCTTGATAAATACAACACAGCTCATGCAACAGTAGTTTGGTGACCCTTGCACTCTTACCACACTGCCCAAAGTCACAGAGAGAATAAATGGTAAGGCTGGCACTTGAACTCAGATCCCTTGGTTCTATATCCATCCTTTTTTTTTCATGGCACTTAGTTTCACTTCTTAATTCTTTTCCCTTACTAGCCTTGTCTCTGTTTTGGGGCTCCTAAACCTCCCCAGCTATTTCCACTCTACCTCCCTGCTTTGCCATCATAAATGGGTAACTTTGGGAGAAAGGGATGTGGAAAGACATTCAAAGCCAAATATGCCCCAATTTTTGAGGTTGTGTTTGGCAAAGATGTCACTGTACCTAAGTGTCATTCCTATTCTTGCTTGCCACTTGAAGTGAAACATCTTTAACGACAGGTGCCAAATCTTTTTAATTTCAGATTACTTCAGCCCAATGGTTCTCAAAGTATAGTCTAGGGACCCCTGGAGATCATCCAGACACTTTCAGGGCATCTGTGATTGAAACTATTTTCATAATAACACTAAGACGTTTTAATTTCTAATATGGTAGATATCGGTAGATATAACCCACATGAACAAGAGCTCTTTTAGGTCCTGAATAATTTTTAAGAATGTGAAGAATGGGGAACAAAAAGTTTGAAAGCAGCTGCTCTAGGCTAATGCTATACAGTCAGGGGAATTAAAAAAATGTATACTAATACGAAGGAATAAAATGTAGGCAACAAAAGGAGGCAGCAATGGTGATATAATTGCCCACACCCACCATGTTTAATCCATATTTAATTCGCTCCAAGCCCTGTTTTCACTTGAACTTGTGACACATATGTTTAGTCACCAATAGGGTTTCTACTGACAAGAAAGGTAATGATTTCTTTGACTAGCCTATAAACAGCAATATAAAATATACAAGCAAGCAAACCAAACCAAGATAGAGATGGATTTTTGAAAGCAAAACTCTTCTGAGGCTATTTATAACCTGAAAAATCCATTAACATGTATGTAGTTACTTTTCCCTCTAGCTTTCATGGTTCAGATGCAGTTATTAAAAGCTCATGACTACTAAACAAGGATGGCATAAGCATAGTTTCAAAATGATGCTTTAAAAGTACAATTTCTAAGGCAGAATATATATAGAAAAGAACCTACATACAATGGCAGGACTAAAGATGTTCCTCCAAGATATGTCTCCTCACAGACTCAGAGACTACAAGCTAGATTCCAAAGTAAAGATCCACCTCTTGGCTTCTCATCACCTAATTGGAGGTAAGGGTTTGCCCATTAAAGAATGAAAAAGCCAAAACTGACTTTCAGGTCTAAAATTTCAGGTGACCCTGGTCAAAGAAGGCCTCATCGTCCCATGAATATGTATCATATTTAGGAATTAGGACTAGGTAGGGTTTCTTCTTTCTTTTAAGTTTTACTGATGCCTTTGGTTTTGAAACACAGATAGACCTCCTCCCTCCAAGAATCTCTCCCCCAAGGGAGTACCCTACTACAACAAGGAAGAACAGTTGAGCAAAACCAAGCTATATAGCTACCACAGACAGCACGGGCAAACCACGCTCCATAACCTCTTCGAGAAAAGGAAGATAACTCATTTCCTCCACTCTTCTCTCCAAGGCCAAACACCATATGAGAAAGAGGACTTTTCATCAACTCTAACGTAAAGCTTATTCACTGGGTGCCTATTACCCCAACCTACAGCAAAGCCTTTTCTGATCTCCCTTAATTCTAATGCCTTCTCTTATAGATTATTTCCTATTTATCCTGTATATGGCTTATTTATACATAACTGTTTACAGGATGTCTCCATTAGATAGTGAGCTCCCCAAAGGCAGGGACTGTCTTTTACCTTTCTTTGTAACCCCAGCACTTAGCGTAGTGCTCGGCACATAGTAAGCTAATTGACTATTATGTTCTAGTCACTTTAGGACCAGCCCCCAAGAAACTTAATCTTGACAAGTAAGTTCTTACTGGTGTGGTCCCTTCTATTCTGATTGCATTACCAAAGTATAGTCAGATAAATGCCACAAGCATCACATACACTTGAATTTCAATGAAGCAGATCCAAACAGGTCTTTCATGGTATAATATCCCTATGCCCAAGATGGAGAGACATGGGCACATTTACACTGGAACTAACAAGGCCAATGATAGTTTGATATCGAACTGAAGGGAGGCCTCCAGGGACATGCAGAAGGATTTGTCTAACATTTTTTATCAATTATTTGAAGACAGATGGTATTTTTAATCAAACAAACTGATAACGTAAGATGGGAAAGATAGCTAATAAATTACATTATAGAATCAGGATCCAAAAAGATACCAACAGATTCGAATGATGAGCTAAATCAAATACAATGAAATCTTTACCGATTTCACTTTTTTTTTTTTAAGGGGGATTGGGCCACCCCATCCTCAACACTGAAATGCAGTGGCCATTCATAAGCCCAAACTTATTGCTGACTGGCATGGGATCTTTGACATGCTCCATTTCTGACCTGAGCTAATTTGCTCTTCCTTAGGCAGCCAGGTGTTTCCTCAATCCTGGAGGCTCATGGTGCCAATTCCTGACGCTGTATTAACTACCCAATCAGCTCTAACCCTACTACAATTCAGAACTCTAGAGAGCTCAAGTGACTCACCAGCCTCAGCCTCCCCAGTAGTAGGCTAGTGATTTCATTATTTCAAAGATCTAAGATGGGTATATTCCCTTTACCTATGCAGATGAGAACATTTTTGCACCATAAAAGATAAGCTGCTATGGCTAACAAAAAAAAAAAAGTATCACCTGTTGACCAACCTTCCAGCAATGAGCTTCCCTGAATTTAGTTAAGAGGGTCCTTGGATGACAAGTGTATTGCTGAGCCTGTTCTCAAAGCCCTTTCAACTGCTGGAGCTTATACTGCATTGGTATGGCTGCCAAGAGCCAATGGGCACCTTCAGGCCATGACACAGAATGGCATGTTAGTAGAGGAAAGTGAAACACAATAGGGATTAATGTTAAGCTTATCCCTATTAATATCTGAAGTGAGAAGCAGCATGGCATCAGGAAGACCTGGGTCCAAGCTTTGAGAAATACTAACAGTGTGGCTCTGGGCAAGTTACTTAGCATCTCCGAGCCCCAGACGATTCTCCAAGACAGCAAGTTGCCGTGCTCATCTGTATTGGTAAAAAGAGTTTCCTGACTAGAAGTTTCTGATACAAATGAAATCACACATCCAGGCCCTGTCATAAATGTTAAGTATTACACTTTTGTTCAGAAATCCAACTCCACGAAGACAAAATGGGGGGAAGTGTCCCCATGCACTTTGGTGCCTATTCCAAGGTAAGCTCTTAATAAATGCTTGCTGATTGACTACTAAGTGGAATTATAAGCTCAATTACCAATCACATGGCATGACTGTCATACAAGCTGATGTGGTCTCAAGAAACATTAACAGAAGTATCAAGCACAGTGCCTTATGGAATTAAGAGTTCACTGTGAGAACGTAGGCTCCTTGAAGTCAAGTACTGACTAAAATTCAGCCAAGGATTGAATTTTAAATTCACATCCCCATCACCTAGCATAAGGCTTGACATATACTCGGTGCTTAAAACTGCTAATTGACTGACTAATTGAATGAAGGCGGCAATATGTTAAGAGATGGAAACATTGGGCCACTAGAAGAGGGAGAGGCATATGGATTCCTTTTGCAGTTCTTGTTACTGGGGAAACAGTCGAGTGTGACTATATTTCTGTAGAGGTGACAGGGGTGTCAGGAATTAGGAGTAGGACTTGTATATGAATGCTGGTGGAATGCAAAGACTGACCATTATCTACCGAACAGAGTAGATGAACAAAGAGTATTATAAATGTGATTGTTGGGGAAGAGACTGGGAATATATGAGGTACAGTCATCACCTGTAGGGTATGCTCTTGGGATCATCATCGTCCTCTCATGTTGATTAGTGATGGTGTTATCTGACATTTATGTAGCACTTTAAGGGTTGGAAAGTGTTTTAAATACATGATCTCATTTGAATTTGACAAGAGCCCTGTGAGGCTGATACTAATTGGTATTAAAATGAGGAAGCTGTGACTTAGAGAGATTGTCCCTCATGGTCAGGTTATGGTCACATGATTATTAAGAAGAAAGGGTGAGATCTGAATGTGTACTAACTCCAACTCTACCAATTCTTTCCATTGGCTCTTCGCTTATACCTTGTATCTTCAGTGGAACATACAGGGGATGTCCACAAGCACTGAGGTCTGGAAGGGTTCTGGGAATGAGGTGGGATGGGTGGTGGGATGTCCTTTGAATTACTATAGATCCAATACACAGAACACGTACAAGTTCAGGTAATGAGAAGGAATAAAGAGATATTAGATCTAGCCTCGTATTGTCTATTATATCACATTCCCAGAGCAGAGTGTTACCTAATGCCAACACTGTAAGGTATTCATAACTCATGCTACCCAGTGTTCTCTGTCCTAACCACTGCAGTATTGTGATTGGAGTGCCACATTTCAGGAAGGCTATTGACAAACTAGAACAAATCCAAAAGAGGACAGCCAGAGTGATGTCCATTTTCAAGACCATGCTTTTAAAAAAATAGATTAAAAATATTGGGGATATTGGACTGTGAGCTTCTTGAGAGCAAAGACTATTTTTTTCTTGCCTTTCTTTGTATCTTCTTATGCTTCAAACAGTGCCTAGCACATAGCAGGTGCTTAATTAATGATTATTTACTGAATAACTGATATTTACTTTAGAGAAGAGAAGTCTTCTGGGCCAAGGGGTAAGAGGAAGGAGAGGAAAGGTGGCAGTGGAACGTACTAATTGACTTCAAGTATGTAAAGAGCTTTCATGTAAGAATAGGTAGATTTTGATTCAATATAAGGAAGAACTTAGTAATTAGAGTTGTCTAGAAATGGAATGGGTTCTCTCAAGAGAGAATGAGTTTGTTAGACAAGCTTTTTGAATGAGATGTTTTTCTTTGTCACAAGGGAGGATTAAACATGGGGGTGGATGGGTTAGAAATGATTTTGCTATAAAGTCAGATAGAATGAATTTTTAAAAATAAAAAGATAGTGACTTCCCACCAGGGAAGAATTTTTAATCAAACAAGAGATAGGCTATAAAAGATGACAGACCCTTGTGACTACATAAAATTAAAATGCTTTTGCATAAATAAAAATCAGTGAAGACACCTGAATTAGAGAAGTGGTGAAGTGGAAAAACATTTGCACAAAAAATAATTGATAAAAGTCTGATATCCAAAATACATAAGGAATTGACACTACATAGGGGATATAACAGTAAGAGTTAAATATATTAAATACATAGATACATATAAATATTGAATATATAAAGGAGATATAGCACTAAGAGCTATTTTTCAATGAGTAAGTGATCAAAGGATATGGAGTTTTCAAAAGAAGATTGCTACCTACAAATGTTTACCTAAAATTAAGTTCCAAATTACTTAAAACAACTTTGAAGTTTTACTCCTTGCATGTTGACAACGACAAAAGAAAGAATGGAGATAGCGTTGGAGGGGCTGTACAAACACATTCATGCATGATTGGTGAAACTATTAAGCGGTTGAATCCATTCTGAATTTCAATTTGGAATTATTCAAGAAAAGGGACAAAAAAGTAGCACATCCTTTGACCCAGAAATCCCACTACCAGACATGGAAGCTAAAGATAGACATAAAGGTCCAATACATACCAAAAACAGTCCTCTTAATGGATTATATTATAGTAGCAAAGAACCAGAAACAAAGAACACATACCCAACAATTGGGGAATGGTAGAAAAACTTATGGTATATGAAAATTATGTATTACTACTGCACTGAAAGAAATAAATATGAGGGATTCAGAGAAATATGGAAAGGTTTGTGTAAATTGGTGTAGAACAAATGAGTAGAAGCAAGACAGAACACTATAGATAACAACTATAATTATGTAAGTAAATAGATCACTAAAAGGAAACTGAACTCTGAGGAATGGAAAAACCAGTGAAGGTCCTGGAAGAGAGATAACAAAACACAGAAGTGGCTGAATTCTAGGATAGCGTTTTTTCTATGCTGTCAGTATTTATATTGCACATTTGGAGGGGTGGGGGTGAGAAATGAGAACCTAAAATGCATCAACAAAATATTTTTGTCTTTGTTTTGTTTCAAAGAGAAAGCTAATGAGTTCTACCGGAAGTGTTTAAGGGGAGGCTGGATAGTCAATTGTCAGGGACTTTATATCAAGATTCAGGTTAGGATTAGACCAGAGCAGCCTTTTAAGTTCTCTTCCAATTCTAGGATTCTATTAAACCTTCAAAGTTATTTTGAAGACTCATGGGGAGGAGGGAGGTTAGTCAACACACAAGCTTAATGAATCAAAGCTATAAGTTGTCCACTTACTATGTTTACATCAAGGAAGAACATAGTCTATTTTACTTTGCACTGGTCAACCTGCATTTGGATTATTGGTGTTCAAGTCTGTACACCACATTTTCAAAGTAACACTGACAAACGAATGAGGGACCAGAAAGGCAAAGGGTCTGAAAACAGCACACTAATACAGCTAAAGGAGCTAAGGATGTTTAGCTTGCATAAGGCAAAAAAGCAAACAAATAAACAAATAAATAGGGTCATTAAAGGAATCCTTAAAGATTTTTAAAGTTTTAATGCAAAAGACTGAATATTCTGTGTAGCTCCAGAGAACACAATTGGATCAACCCATGCAAGTTACAGGAAGCAAATTTCCCTTTAATTATAAGGAAAATTGTATAATGATTATAGCTAACAATGAAATGGATTGCCTCACAAAGTAGTGACTTTCCTGACACTAGACAGTCTTCAAGACTAGAAGTCTTTAAGCAGAGGCTGGATGACCATGAGTTAGGGACGCTGCTGCTATGAAGATTCCTGTACTATGTAGGAGACTGGATTAGAAGAGACTTTAAGAAGAAATCTTCTACTTAGAAGATTTCATAATCACCCCTCCCAAATTTTTCAACCTAATTTCCACAAAGAATTCAGTCTTTCCATTGATCGTTTCCCTTCCTGCTGAGATCCCAGATTAGTCTAGCTCAGCACCCACCTCAATGGAGAGCTCAATGAACAAGTCATCATGTCATGTCCTCGATGACCAAAGTGTTCTCGGAGCCTACCACCACACATACAGATCTCTTCGAGGGAGACAGACATAACCGAAATATCTCTATCATCGGTCAGTGGCCAAGGTTTCAAATGACAGTGTATATTTTTAGTAATCACAGGAAAGATTGGAATGAAATTCTCATACGTCTCTGAAAGCCCCCTAACCTCAGACCTACTGTATGTCAGCCTAAGCTCCACAAGAAGTAGGTAAAAGATACCGCTCACTCTTGCTCTGGATATTAAGTTATAACCAAGCAAAAGCCTGACTGTTTTGGAAAAATTGAAATTTAGGATTGCCCTTGCACTATACACTATCCCATAACATCCAAGACAGAATGCGTAACTGTTCACTTACATAGAGAGCATAACATTTCAATGTTATACTGGGCATCAGTGAAGAAGAAAGCACATTCTTTAATAAATTGAGTTTTGAAACAGGGAATTACAGAACAATTCTTTCACACAGATATTATTTATATGCATGGACTATATACATTTTTATCCATGCAATCTTTTAAAGGTCCAAGAAAAATTTAGTTCAATACATTGACCCACAGACATTTTATGTGAAAAGTCAGAAATGATGCTACTAAAAGATTTTTTTGTTTGTTTGAAAAGCAGGCAGGTTAGGTGAAAGGATAAATAAAATGAAGTGTCAAGAAATTTCCTCATTACTTACCTGAAGCCCTGGCTGCTCCCAAAACAGTGGAACTGAGCCTCTGATCTGGACAAAAGACGACACGCCATCATCCATGTAAATCGTCTGTAGCCACAAGAAAACAGAAAGGGAAAGATATTCTTCAATGAAATTGAACGTCCCAGGGCTCCGCAACCAGATACTTTGGCTTGAGACATGAAACCTGAGAGATGAACAGGCAGCTGATTTCAACCCAGTCTAGTCTGACAAAGTTCGGCCGGTTCCTCACCCTGATGCCCCATGCAGAGAAGGGCAAAAGGTAGCATGCTTGCTTTCAATTTGCCTCCTAGCGGAACCTCTCTCAAGAGCAGGACTCCTAAATCTAACAGCCTCCCTTAGGTTATGACTTCAGAGGAAGGCTCTAGTTTGTGTTCAGGGTCTGAACACCGTTGTTCCCTGCTTCTCAGTTCCATTGGCTCCACTAATTATATATCCTGAATACCCTTCATGAAATTCCAGTAATACCCCTCATTATCTTAGAAATGGAAGCAATATTTGTTCATTTTGCATTCAAATAAATTCCTTTTTAAGCCTTTATTTTTACCTTGGAAAGATCTTCATGGTACTATGGGCAAATAGCTATTTCCTCATCTGTAAAAAAGGGGATTAACTTAGATGTCTTTTTGAAAAAATTTTTATTTTTAATTTATGGAATAAAACAAGCATTTGCATACATACTATGATAAAAAAAAAAAAGATGATTACACATGAAACCGCAAATCTATGGACAACGTGTTTTGCCTTTCAAATATACAACAAAATTATCATGTAAATTTCTTTTTTTCCTCCCCCTCTCTCCATGGACACAAATAGGGGTGTGTGCGTGTGTGTGTGTGTGTGTGTGTGTGTGTGTGTGTAAAATTAAGATGTCTTTTGAGAACCCTTCTAGCTCTTAGAACCTTTATCCCCATGCCCTTAACAAAGGGATATTTTAAAAAGGGAACAAATAAGATATTCTAAAAACAAGCCCTATCCAAAAAGCAGAGGTCTAGATCAGGGGTTTTTAACATAATTTCTGTGAACTTGTTTATTTGATCCATTTAAAAACATTACTCTGAGAAGGGATCCATAGGCTTCATCACACTGCCAATAAGGGTCCACAACACAAAAAGGGCTAAGAAAGCCCTAGATGACTACAGGAAAGCTATGGTATGTAGCCCTTTTCCATCTATAATATTACATACAATAAGCATTTTATATGTGTACATACGTTTATTATATTTGTTTATAATTTGTTAGAAATATATTACCTAAATATGTTGTTTATATTCTGTCTTTATATATTACCATATAAAAATATTTATACATTTACAAACAGATGGAAAAGGGCCATCACAAACAGCCCCACATACTTACTGTAGCCTTATCCCCACCACCTTATGTAGTTTTATCCTTAAATATATCATAGATATCACATATATACAATATATATCACATGTAATACATGATGTATATATTGTAGGCATGTTATCCACAGTGTTATCTATATTATCTATACATATATATATATATATATACACACATATGTGGATATGTGTGTATGATATAAAAATGTAATTATAGAAGAAAAAAGGCCATACAAACATGGGAGATATATTATGTGTATCTCTCTATGTGTGTATATTATATATGTATATGTGTATAAAATATGCACACACGTGTGTATATTACATATGTATATATATGTGTATACACACACACGCACACACATGTGTGCGTGTGTGTATGGAAAAGGGCCATGACAAGTAGTCCCACACTACACACTATATATATACATGTGTGTATGCATATATGTATATATGTATACGATATATATGTATACACATTATGTGTATGTGTGTATGTGTATGTGATGGAAATGTGTGTGTGTGTGTGTGTGTGTGTGTATGTGTATAGGCATCTAGGTGGGAAAGTGAGTAGAGTGCCAGGCCTAGAGTCAGGAAGACCTGATTTCAAATCTAACCCCAGGCACTAACTACCTATGTGACCCTGGGCAAGTCACTTGAACCTGTTTGCCTCAGTTTCCTCAATCTATCGAATAAGCCGGAGAAGGAAATGGCAAACCATTCCAGTATCTTTGCCAAGAAAACTCCAAATGGGGCCATGAAGTGTTGGTTACAACTGAACAACAACAAATATGTGTTTACACATACACATATATGTGTACATATGAATATATATATACACATACATATACATACATAGATATATAAGTATGTATATGCATAGATGTGTGTCTGTATATGTATACATATGTGTGTACACACACATATCTGTAGCTAGATCTATACTTATCTAGACATATCAGTTAACGTGCTCAGCACAGTGAGATTTCCAGAAGGCACTACTAGGCTAATAGCTGGAAATAAAATACTCTTTCCCCACATGACCGCTGCATGGCACATCAACTCTCAGTTTATGCGGAGTAGAGCAAGAAGATTAAGAACAAAAAGCACAGCCCTGAAAAGCACAAGGGGAAAGGTTGCCGAGCTCCATCAGATGCTCTGCCTTTTATCTAGGTAACCAGAGCCTGCCTTGGCAGGGCACTGGTCCTGCTAATGTGCCCAGTCTTTCCATTTCCTACCCCTCAGGCTACCTTACACTGTAGCTTTCCATGGAGAGCTAGACTGTGCTCAGATCACCCATGCATTAGTAATTGTTTTCAGTGGAAGACTTGAAAATTAGATGGTAGAGTTTCCCTGGACTATGGGAATTACAGGCACCTGGTACCTGGGCCCTCCTACTGACACTCAGCTTTTTACCTCAGGTAGGAAGCACTTTCGTTAAAGCAAATTTGCTAGTATTTGGTACAGGAAGAACTCTCTGCAACTTTATTAGTTAGCATCCTCCAAGGTTTCTTCCACTTCTATATTGATAAGCATATCACATATATTTTGAAGTAGAAAACTCTCAGACAGCTAAGTGGTGCACTGAATAGAGTGCTGGGCCTGGAGTCAAAAAGACTCATCTCCCTGAGTTCAAATCTGACCTAAGACACTAACTAGCTGTGTGACCCTGGGCAAGTCACTTCTCTATTTGCCCTAGTTCATTCATCTGTTAAATGAGCTGGAGAAGGAAATAGTAAGCCACCCAAGTATCTTTTGCCATGAAAACCTCTAATGGGGTCATGAAGAGTCAGGCACAACTGAAATAACTTCTCAGTAAGGAAATTCCTACCAATGCAGATCTGAGCTATGCATTCATTTGGCATCTGAAGGTGAACTTGAACCCAGGACTTCCTTACTCTGAGGCCATGCTGCCTCTCCTTATTTATGTCATTAGTCATTAGTTATTTAACCTTCTCAAGAGTTTGTGAATTATACGCCCTATATTTCTTGGGAAAGCATCTTCTGGGCAATATTTTTACACAATGATGGGCTTCACTGAAGCACAGGGTCTTGTGCTAATCAACTATCACCCTTCAAGGGGAAAACAATCCAGGCTGTAATAAAATTGCTAATAGTCACTCTCTGCCTCCAACATCCACAGGGCCCACCCGGAGTAATTATGTCCCATACCAGCAAAGTCTTCCACATTAACTTCCAAGAGGACCATCATTATCTAATCAACTGATAGTCACTGCTTACTGGGAGACTTAATTTCTAATTCATTTGTAATTTAATAGGGTGCTCCAGAGGAAGACAATGTCATAAGTGAGTCCTAAAGGGAAAAAGAGATTTATAGGTCCATGGACCTTCCAATAACCTTCAATTCATACCATAGTGTTGGTGGATTTGTGGAAGTGACTTCTATCATATATGTATATGCAAAAGTTGGGCTATTTCAGGGTGATATTGACTGATGAACACTAGCCAAAAAGAAAGCAGCACAGATTAAAAAAAATTAGTCTTCCCCAAGTAGATCCTTGTTAACAGCATGAACAAAAACATTCCCCTTAAATTCTATATAATAAGAACAAAAAGATTTTTACTTAGATTAAAATTTGAAAGAGTTTCAAAATGCTCTCATGGCTTTTATAATTTATCTGTAATTACTTTTAATTTATATTTACTGTTGTAGACATGAATAGATGGACACAAGGTTTTAAAAAAGCATATTCATAAAAGTTTCAGAAGCCAAAAGAAAGGAATAAATTGAGGGCCAAATATTATAGCTCAAAAAAGAATCACATGTTATTTTAAAAGCTTTTTATTCTACTAGGCAGTGGGGGTGGGGTGGAGGAGAAAAGGGAACAAAAATAAATTAATTGAATGTCAATTAACTCCCTTACAGGTGGCATGGTCTATGGAAATGCCACTTGCTAAAGAGTAGAATCAGGAGAGTTTGACTTCCTCCAAGAAAAAATGCTTTTTTTTTCCTCCATTAGTTTCATGCCTAGAATTATAGAAAAGAGAACAGAACAACAGGAATAAAAGGAGTTGGCTCATAAATTAAGGTGCATTTTAAAGAAAGATTTTTACATAACTTTGACATCCTAGTGAGTGAGGCCTTTGAAATCTTTCTTTCCTGGTTGGCAATTTTTAAGATATCACAATGACCCTTGAGCACCTAAGATTAATCAAGAGCTTTATCTTAAAAACCCAAACAAGCCTAAAAGTTTAGCTCTGGTCTTTTTTTTTTTTTTGGTAGGCTGAAGGTTTTTTCTTCCATTTTGTGTCTACAGGGTGAGTCATAGCTGCAAACCAGCCTACTAGATATGATTCACTTCAGAGCTGAAAAGGTACAACTCTGAAGGAAGCAAAGGAAGGCCATATTCTCACACACATACACACACATACACACAACAAGCTGACAGCCAGGGACTGACTGTTTGTTTGTCTTAAGAAAAATGAACAGGGGAAAGATTCCTCCCTTTTTCCGGAAAGCCTGGGCATGTAATTCAGGAAAAGAGTCAAGCAAACACGTTAACTTATTAAATGTCCCATCCTCCTTTAAAAAAACAAACCAAAAAAGCAAATATATCCCCCTTTATTCAGTCACTGGGTCCAAAGATTACCTCACAGGTAATTAGTCAGCCATCTACTATGAGTTTACTACAGGAATTATGCTTCCAAATGATTAACGAACATCGGTCTGAATAGAGACTGCAAAGGTCTTCCGGTTCAAAGCTTTCACTTTGTTCCTCTGAAGAGCCCCAAGAGGGGAGAGGCAAAAATGCTTCTTTCCTCAAATTCCTCTAGGTCAGCAGCATTTCCTCTCTATCATCTCTGTTCAATAATTATCATGCAGCATCTATACGTCAGGCACTGCTAAGTGCTGGGGAGAAGGGAGAGAAAAGAGGACAATGCATACACAAACATGTACAGGTGGAATGTAAGAGAGGAGCAGAAGAGATGTGTGAAAAATACTAGAAAGAAAATGTAAGCATGGAGAGATGACTTTCACTTGGGGGTGGGCATGGGGTTGAATCAGGAGATCCTTCATGGAGGAGGTGGTTCCTGAGCTAGGCCTTGAAGGGGTAGAATTTCACCAGGCAGAGATGAGGAGAAAGAGTGAGTCAGGTATAGGCAGGTAGACTGAACTGAGGCAAGAGATGGCAGAATGAGATTGAGTACTATATAAATTCAGTTATTATTGGGTTGGAATGTAAAGGGAAATAAAGAGTGATGCAAATCTGGAAGGGAAGGCTGGAGTTAGGCTGTAAAAGGCTTCATGTGCCATAGTTTAGGAGTTTTTATTTTATCCTAGAGAAAAGAGGGAATCTCTAGAGATGTTTGAACAAGGGAGTGACCCATGCTTTAGGAATATTATTTTGCCAGCTCTGTGAAGAATGGAATGGAAAGGAGAGACTGGAAGCAGAGAGAAAAGTTAGGAAGTTATTG